>NW_027114159.1:378246-384257 GCF_000696795.3 Halyomorpha halys
GGCTTTAAGTTTAGTCCAGGATTCAAGGCTTCAAGGACTATGATAAGTGGTGGCCAAGGACCAGGCTTTAAGTTTAGTCCAGGATTTAAGGCTTCAAATACAATGCCAGAAATTGTGAAATATTTTTACCTATAGCGAAGATATGCCTGTATTATTTGCTTATACTCTCCATATATTCTAAATCATTCCTAAAATAATTTGAAAATATATCATTGATATTGTAACTCTGGTTAGATATACAATAACTAATTAGTTTTCCACAATTATTCTGTTATAATTGGCTGTTTTTTATTTTATTTGTTTATCTTATAATTTGCTATTATATTATGATATTAGGGATATAGTTATACCATTTTAGATTGATTTTTTAGGTGAAAACAGTGGTTCAAATGGACTTGCTACTACTGAAGAAAAGCGTCGTAGAAGAGCCCCTGTTTTATGGTCTGCAGATGACAAAGCTGCATTCTTTGAAGCACTTAATGAGCATGGTAAAGTTTCTTAATTCTCATATTATGGAAGTTCAGTAAAAGATTTGTGAAACTGTTTGAAAATATGGTTTGTCTTTTATGTTCTAAAATGCTTTTATTTTATAGTTTTGGTTTCTTTAGTAAAATGTATGAATGATATTGTACTAAAAATATGTGATATATAAGAAATAGTATGGATATCTTGGGTATCCAGCAGTACTCAGACATGGTGATTTTATGTATTATATATTTTTTCTTGAAGAAATTTGTCGGGAGTGCGGTCAGCAAAGAACAACATAAATAAACAAAACCATATTTATTTATTTTATGCCGACGTTTCGACCTGAGTTTCAGGTCTTCATCAGGGGTAGTGTCGCAGAGGAGGGAAATATTAGAACTGAGGTGATGATAATGAATAAAATATTATATATTTTATTCATTTTGACAACCATATTCAGGATTTATGATGTTTAAAGGTAACTTGGAAAGTTTTGCAATATGAGTGATGAGATCACATGAGGAGAGGATAATTTTGTGCCTGGTTGCATAGACCTGTCCCAGTCTGCGCAGTAGCTAGGCTCGGGTCATTTACCTTCTCATTGTGATAGTGAAAGATGTTGGAGATGTTACTCCTGATGAAAAGTTGTATACAGAGCGATTTTATTCTATGTATGTGTGTTAAGTGGGGATCATTATCAAGAGGAAATGCTGCTTGTGCTTGTTGAGGATTTTCCAGATTGTACAATGATATTCGGGTGGCGCCAGAAGATCAAAAGAGGGAATTGTATGCTTGAGAATTCTCCAAGATCAGGTTGTTGAGCTTTATTGTTCAATAAAGAAAACAGTAATGCTCTTCAGATATTGCTTGAGGCAGACAGGGGAGGACCCTACCACCAGATAGAGGAGTCCTTGAGCATTAATTCAGTTCGTAACATCTGTACGATCATCTTCAAGATAAAAAGCCTTGTTCACATTGGATGTTCCATAGCTTGACTAAAGCTCAGATGGTGAATCGTATCTCACGGTCCAGTGAAACACTGAAGAAGTTCAAAAATAGAAAAGCCTCTAATAGAAACAGTTTAGTGACTGGTGATGAAATTTGGCTTTACTACTATTATTTTTGACTCAAGAGCACTGTCCCAGACCCACTGGTAGTTATTAGGTAATCCAGGTATGCTATGAAGAGATTAGTTATAGTATTTTTTAGTGTGAAGGGCGTTGTGGAGTGAGTGGTGCTAAAAATGTCGAAGACTGTCACAGGATTGATACTATTCACAAGTGGCACACTGAGAATTGTCTCCCTAAAGTGGTGTAAGCTTTCCAGAAACTTTGGCTGAACTCTGGAATGGTTTCATGGGTCCTTCAAAATGATAATGCTCCAGCATATTGTAACAAATTTGTACAGAACATTTAGCCAGCACTGCCATAAAACTGTTAGAGCACCCTCCCTACAGCCCAGTCTAGCCTTGTGACATTTCACTTTTCCCTCAGATGAAAAACAGGCTGAAAGAAAGGTATTTCAGAAATGATAAAGACTTTTTGAGGTCTTGTGATATAGAGTGTGCCCTAATCATAGAGAAAATGTGGTGCTGTTACTTTGAAGATTTGTTTTGGAGGATTTCAACAATTTATAATAATTGTTGAAAATAAAGTGGTATTGCAAACCTTTCTTAGTACTGTTGGTATGATCAACGATCATATTCAAAATTAAAAAAAAAATTTTGAGGTTTTAAAAGAAAACTTTTCTTCACCAAGCATATAAAGTTAAATGAAATCTTGTGATTTTCTGTTTAAAATGAGGGGTTTCAAGTTGAACTAGGATATAAATAAATCCTAGGAAATTCCAGGACTGAAAAAGACTGCATACCGAAAAAGTATAGTATTCCCAAAAATTGAATAACTAATTAAATTTAGTTTTAATTATTACAATTACTCTGTTTAAAAGTAATGCTTGAATGAAGATTCTAATTTTTTCCATGCTGATTTCAATCATCTAACATACTGCTTTTACTATTAAAGCTTTCATAATCATTTGTGATAATGTGTTTATATAATCAGGGTTTTTATAATCATTTGTGATAATATACATTACATTTGTATAACAGGGATATATTCATGAGCTTATGTTTTATCTCTTAGAGGTATTATGGCATCTTCATCAATTTTCCCTCATAAGCAATAATCAATATTGTTGCAATAATCAACTTAAAAACCTCAAAAAGTTAGATAATTAAATAAAAATATTTTAGTAGTAATGGTGTCCGTATGTTTTAAAGCTACTTTAGGTTTTTTAGAAATATTTTTTTTTATGATGAGTGGGGTAGTGTAATTTATTTAAGGAGGATAATGGTGTTTGTTTAATTTTGTTAAGATATATAGTTTTGTTTCATTTTTTGACTGTTATTTTTCGCTGTTGCATATAGGTAAAAATTTTGATGCAATTGAGAAATATATGCTCAGTCGCGCCAAGAAACGTGGTGATGGTGCAACAAAAAATAGAGAAAAGGCAAGGTACTTCTATTACAGAGCTTGGCATAAGTTGAGCAGATATGTCCAATTTCCTCCTAGTAAGCTTTTTTAATTATTAATGTATCAATTTTTTGTTTGATTTTTAATTAAAGAAAAAAGTTTTTTTATACAATTACTTTCTCCATTTAACAACCCTTAATTATACCTTTAAATCAACACTTCTATTCTTACTTTCTGTTTTAGATATCAAAAAAGTAACTCAAGAACTATATGCCCTAATTAATTTTGGGGAGTTGCGCAAGAAATTGGGCCATATAACTGAAAAGAATTCACAAAAGTTGAACGAGTTAATTTACAGTGGCAGAACACAAGTTAGAGTCAGAGGGAAAACTTGGAGGATCAAAACACCTTTATGCAGGGCTCTTCGTAGGCTTAATAATTTGGAAGGTAATTAAGTAGATTTATTAACATAACCAATCCAAATTATGGTTTGTATTCGAACTGAAATTTAAATCGCTTCGGCATCATACAGTTGGCCTCTTGATCTGTTGTCAGACAATTCTTTGTAGATAAAAATTATATTTATGTAAAACAAATATTATTTAATCAAACAGAAAACTAAATAATATTATGAAAGTAGGCAATGGATGCAATCTATCAGTTGAAATACTGTAGAATTTCATTCAGATAATTATTGTTGTAACTGAAATTTATAGATTTAATAATTAATTAACAAAGCTTTTATTTTTTCCATTCTTTCAAAGGTCAGTTTAGACCCTATAAAAATATATAATTAGACAATCTGATTAGTTTAAATTTCAAATTCAGTATGCCAATGTTATCAGTATCTATTTAAAACTTATTTATATATGTGTGATAGCCTTTTTTCTGTGAACCAATTTATTAAGTATGATTCCTGTGAATAATTTTGAAATTTTCTTTATGAGAGAAATAGGACACACATACTAACACAGGAGTGTTATTTTCAATATTTTTTACACCTCTTTTCTTGTGAATTGGAAGAATAATCACACTCTTAAAATTAAAAGGTATTTTCCCTTTTTCTAAAATTCATTAAAAATTTCTTTCATAAATTATTTGAGGTGTTTTTTTAAAAATATTTTTTAACTTAAGCAATGAAGTCCATTTTGTGAAAAAAAAAAAAAAATGCATATTTTGGTTAAAAAAGCATTCTATTTTTTCTCTAAGAAAATGCGGCAAAATGAAAAATATCAGAAGTGCTGCCATCTTTTTTCTTAGCAACACACTAATGTGTTACTATATCCTTTAGCGTAAACTGGTCAGGTTGATGCTTGTCGTCACTCTTTATATCCTTGTCTTTTCACCTTTATTATGATTACTTATAACGTATGATTACTCTACTTTACAAAATCTGGATTAATCTTGGATTGGTCAAGGTAGTAATTGGATTAGTCAAATTAGTAAATCACTCAAATCATTGTATTGTATTTGCATAATTTCTGTCTGGGTCTGTGAATTATTGACAAAACAAGATTAGGTATTTAATTACTATGTTTTAGTTATTTAATATTTTTTATTTTAGATGATTGTGAAGAAGTGAGACTTCCTACGAGGGTAGAAGTCCTCCTTACTCCCAGAACAAATAGAGATTCTGTGAGAGCGAGAACGACGGGGCACAATCCGAGAGTTAGAGCCGTTCTTGGTTTAGATACCAGTCTATCTTCATTAGTAACTTTTCTAGGGAAGAGATGGTCTACTCCAGCACAGGTTTATTTATTTCACTCATTAATTTTTATTTAATTAACTTTTATTTATATATGTTTGATATGCCAGAGACTCTGGTAGGATCTTTTGTAGTGTTAGAGAGAAAAACACTTCATTAGAAAAAATGTTGTGCTGCCCAACTATAAGGGGTTGGCTTATACACAGCATACTTATAACTAGTGAATCACAATTATTTATAATCCTAATAATGAAAATAGTCACGGTTGAAACCAGATACAGAACAATTAAAGTGACTCAGAGATTGAGGTACCTGTGAGAAATCATATGCAGCAATGGATCGGAGAGAGTAGGGTTTAAGAAAAGGGTCGCCAAAATAGAAAAATTAAACTTTGCCACTACTAATTTTTATAACAAAAAGAGCTTATCTATTAAAGTTAAGATACGACACAGTAACCAAGCCAGTGATACTCTACAGAACGGAAACCTCGTGTCTTCCCAGCCTAGAGTGGCTTTTGAAAATAGAAAGAAGAATTCTTAGAAGGATCTACAGACCTAAGAGAACACCTGAAGGTTACAGTTTGAGGTCGAATCAAGAAATCTATAAGGAAACAACAGACTTAGAGACTGGCATCAGGGTGGGAAGGCTGAGGTTCTATGGACACATGATTAGGATGAAACCTAAAAGACTAGATCATAGAATTTTTCAATGAATCCACTGTCAAAAAAATTCAACAGGATATTTCAAGCAAGTTAGGGATGATATGGAAGAAGTGAGGCTGACGGACCGGGATTGTTTAGACAAAGATGAGTAAAGAAGCACGTTCAAGGGAGTGAAGGTTCTTGTGGGAAAGAAGCCCTTCAGAAAGGGTCTTGCATGGTTTGAGGAGAGAAAACGTAGACATGCAGAGCTCATGAGGAACATATGGGAGGAGAGGAAGTAGATGAAGGAGAAGCATTAGAATTATGATATGCACGTAGTCTTCAAGGCCTTTTCGAAAAAAAAACAAATAGTCATCATATATTTTTTAAAATGTCGCATTATAAAAATTTCTACATTGTTTACAAGAATTATTCCTGATTTATTTTTTTTTTCCTTTTTATTATTTATTATTTCTTCCCTTACACATTTTTTCCAGCTTCTTATCATTCTTTAAGTATGTTTAATTTTTCTAATGTTTCAATTTTACAAACTTTTCTCTCTTTTACTTTCCATCACTCATACAATTAAACTTAAGTTAAAGTATAAAAGAATGTATATAGTCATATTAATATAGTAAAAAAAATTATAAATATACATAATACCCAATACGGACATCCCCATTTACAATATATTGATATAAAAAAACATGCATATAAAAATTAAAATAG
>NW_027114159.1:384420-387680 GCF_000696795.3 Halyomorpha halys
TTGCATCATCTCTAATATATATACTGCAGAAATCCCATAGCATCCGCCCTTTACTTTTCATGACAAATATACCAAATGGCAATATAGTAATAATATCGGACTCCATTAGCGCTCAACAAGGACTAGATATAATGTATTAAGTTCACCCACTTGTTCAACGAATTCATGAATACTTAATAATGCTAAAACAAATAGATAAATCAGTCTACTTCATCTGGGCTCCCAGGCATGTTGGTATTACAGGAAATGAGATGGCTCACAAAGCTGCTAGAGAAGCGTAAGTCCTCCCAGGTAGAACCGCAGCAATCTTAACTGCAAAGGAACTTGCTCGCCCTTTAAAGGAATGTATTAATAAATGAAAGTCCACCCAGTAAGTTGAAACCTATAAAGAAAGATGTGAAGTCCTGGATTACATCAACCCGAAGTAGACGCCATGAAGAAGTAGTGATCACCCGACTCAGAATAGGACATACCCGATTGACACACATCCTCCTCATAACAGGAGAGTCTCCTACAAAATATTTGAAATGTAATAGTAATCTGACCATCAAACACATTTTTGAAGAATGTCATCACTATGCATTAACTCTGAACAAGTTAGGGATACCAACAAATGTTCCAATGGCGTTGAGAAACGACGAATCCGTAATAGAAAGAGTCATTAAATTCATCCATCAGACTAACTTAATAACCAGCCTTTAATTATTATAATTATCTATTTATCTTGCCCTATTTTTAAAATTAGAACAGTAACTTATCTGCTTTTCATCATCCTTTTCACTATCGTAACGATTATTAAACAAATTATAATTGTCTAGCTAGATAATATTTCAAATCACACAGAAATGAGTCCCACTGGTGCGGATCAGTACACCATAACAAAGCTATGACTATGGAACAACTAGGCCTTACCAAAACCAACAACCAACAGGTGTTGATGACCAGGCTGTTGAACACCCTTTTAAAACTAACAAACAAACAAGTTATAAATATAAATATATATCATTTGGAACAATGTTTTTTCCTACACCAGAGGAGGCATTTCTGCCATTTTATTTCATACAGCTTTGGATACTCCAGCTTTATTTAGGTCACTCAGGTCTGTAATTAAGTCCACCGTTGCCGTACAGGTAAATATGTGATCAGTGGTCATCTCACCATCTCCACAAAGGACGCAGTCGGAAGACTCAGCCATTCCTTTCCTCTTCAGGTGGTGCCGTAGATAGTTGTGTCCAGTGGCCAACCTGAAGCATACCACTGCCACTGCTCTTGGTAAAGTCATTGGAGGGCACTTCTTAGGGTCTAGCAATGCCGCCCAGTTCTTGCTCCCACATTCTCCTCTACTCCTTTCCTCTGCTTTTTCAGCGATAGCGCTTTAGGCCATTTCTTTCGCCATGCCCATGGAAATAGGAAGAAGCGGCTGTGGTTGGCTAGCCCCTAACCGTGCAAGTCGATCTGCCATCTCATTTCCATGTATACCGCAATGGGCAGAAATTCATTGCATCACCAATAGTTTAAGTATTTATCTCATACTTTCTATAGTTTTTCGGCATGCGAGAATTCTAGCATTAGCCAAGGGATGTCCAGATGATATTGACAGCAGTGCTGCCCTTGAATCCGACAGCAGAACTGTCTTCTTTTCGCTGGTGTTAGTCAGCTTTTCTAAAGCCAAAGTAATAGCAGCTACCTCTCCATCAAAATTGGTAGCGTTGGCTTCAGCAGGTCCTGACAGTTGGAACAGGCTGCTATAGGCACCTGCACCCGCATTTTTATTTGCCTCTGTAGCTGACCCGTTGGTGTGTATATGGATCCATTCTGGCTAAAGTATGTCACACTCCTTAGTTCTTCCACTGGAGTCATGGATTTGTTGATGGGCATTATTAAATCTAGTGCTATAGCATATGGACACGTCCAAACACTTTGTTTAGTTAATTCAGGCAGAGGCTCTCTTATTTCAATGTTTAGGCCTTGACTTGTTATGATGGATTTTGTTGTCTTAATAAATGTGAGTTGTGTTTTAATTTGCCTAGTATTACCAACAGTGTTGGCCCAATAGTCACTGCCATTCCTAAGCAGGTGCTCGTAAAGGATGACAGCATTCTTTTCATGCCTGTCTTTTAGGGACTCGATGTCTGCTTGCAGTTGCTTGGCTTGAATTGGTGTTGATTTAGCTGCACCGATAATAATCCTTAATGTCTTATTCTTCAGCACTGACTTGATAGTTGTAGCCATAATACCGGAGCCATATTCCAGGACTGGTCTTATGTATGAAGTATTAGCATGTCTTAAAACCTCAGTGGTTGCTCCCAATTTTATGGTTGTGATTCATTTCAGTAGTCACAGTCTTGATTCTCCTTTATCTGCTGCATGCTTACATTGTTTAGCCCAGGTTAGCTTATCATCCCGGATTAGTCCTAGATGTTTCGCTTCATGAGTCCTGCTAATAGCCTGATTATCAAAATTTACTCGGAGCTCATGCTGCTTTGTAGAAAGGGTAAATAGTTGATATACTGTCTTTTGCGTGTTGACAATCATTTCATTTCCTTCTGCCTAGCTCCTCAGAAGCTTTTAGGTATCGGCCCACTTTTCAAGATCACTGATTTTACTGCTGGTCCCCCAGATTATCAAGTCATCAGCATACAGTAATGCTTCTGTACCTGGTGATTTTGCCATCAATGCATTAGCAAAAATGTATCATATCATTATTAAGTTTTTTGTAGACAAATTTTATTTCAATATTTTGTCTTGTGTTTTTAATATATAATTTTTAATTAAGGAGATGAAACTGAGGTCAGTTGTAATGAAACACAATTTCTGTATGGTTTTAATTTGCCAATGTTTCTATTCACTTTGCATGTCTGTGTACATACTGAATGTTTATTTTTTATTGTAATATGCATTTATTTCCGTAGTAGTTTTATGATTATCATAGCTTAGATTATATAATTATGTATAAATTTATTTTTTCTTCGTTGGTGATATATACCATCTTTGGCTGTATAATATGGTATGGTATAGTCTTTTATTGCCAACCTCATGTTGGTACAAACCATGGTTTCTATGGTGCCAAAGCAGATTACTTATATATGTATATGTAGTTGACCGTAAAAATTGATATATAGGAAGATGGTCAGGGTTGCGGTCACAAGTGAAACAAAAATAATTTACAACTATTTTATTTTCCAACGTTTCGCCCCACTTTGTAGGGCTTCATCAGGGCTAAAAAGATACAAAATGAAACTAAGTTAAGATAAAATAAT
>NW_027114159.1:389110-413860 GCF_000696795.3 Halyomorpha halys
AGCCCTGATGAAGCCCTACAAAGTGGGGCGAAACATTGGAAAATAAAATAGTTGTAAACTATTTTCGTTTCACTTGTGACCGCAACCCTGACCATCTTCCTATATATCAGATTACTTATAGTTCCCTAACCAGACCCTTTGGGTTTGATTTAGCAGTGTCTTTCCCATCAACTTCAATTTGAGTTACGAATAGTGACCACTCATTTTAGATCCTTTGGGGATGACTAGAGTCAGTAGACACAAGTAGGTAGCAGACCTTCCTTGGATCAACCGTCCGGATGACAATTGGACGACCTGGAAGTAGTAAATTCTGAAAGTACTCAGGATAGGGTCATCATCATTCCTAAACCTTGTCTGAGTGTCTTCTCTAGGCTGACAGACCTCATAAACCAGGAGGAAGGGGCTTTCCATCATGAGTGGTCACCCATCCAAGTGCTTATCCCATGCTCTATGTTGTTTAACTTAGGCTACCTTTTGCAAGCGCCTTAACCTACTCAGCTACTTTGGTCCCCTTGTATATTATTTAATATTTAATTGCACAAACCCAAAAGGGGAAGGGTTTAATGGAATGTAGCTAACCACTCAGAAAATATTATTAATTGATTGAGAAATAAGAATACACATAAAAAATAGCTGAGTTGTTTAAGCCCCTTCTCTCCATTGATGTAAACTATTTGATTGCTAAGCATGGTACTAGGCCTATAAGCAAGTTAAGAACTGAAAATAGATTAATCAGTATATACAATTTTATAAACTATGATTAATTTACATAATCATTAGCAAATGTTACTTTTAAAGCTGTTTTTATTCCTAGAGGGGTGAGTTGAGAATTGGACCAAAAAGTACAGCTACTATTACACACCCTCAGTACAAATGCGGACAAGCTGTTACTAGCGCTTCCGTCTCTTTACTGTCTCATGTACAACGGCTAGGAGGAGAAGTTGCAGAAGTTCAATCACTTCTAGATCAGGTATTTTGTCCTTGTCCTTTCAAGTTCTGTATTTGTACAATTAATGGAAAATTCATTTTTTAAAACCATTATTCTGACCTTGGAGTAGCCAGAAAATTCATTCTTTAGAACCATTATTCATATGAATAGTTGTTATATGAACACCTTGGAATGGCCAAGTTTGTTATAGTTAATACGTTATCTTCTTTAGCACACTCTCTTAGTACCTTCTAGTGTGGGTTTAAGATGTTGATATGGTGATATTTTTTATTACGTTATATGTACTTATGTGTAGCCCTATGATTCAAGTAAATGTTTTGTAATTTATAATTTAGTTATAAAATTATTTTTTAACTAAATTATAAATTAACTTAAACAAATTAATGACTATTTGATAATGTACTATATACCCTCTTATATAACTGTATAATACACTGTATACCCTCTTATATAACTGCCTCTTTTTTCAAATCCTTCACCAGTCTTTTTCCTTTAAAACCTATTCATTAACCCATGTATCAAAGCAAATAATATGTATAACTATAACATCAATTACTCCAATAAAATTATAATTATAATTGTAATTTAAATACTTAGATTTTGTAAATAATTTGCGAGAGAAATGATTACAAAGTCTATGTAGTCATTCTTAGAGGACTTATATTCCAGAATAAAATCATATTTTCATTTCATATTTTTCTTACACTATTATAATTTTTGTTTTGTCATTAAATTTAGTATTTATTTGTTTCTATTTACTTATTTTTTTTTAAGAATAATATATATTTTTCAGGGGGGCAGGGAGGCTGGAACTCAAATTATTTATTAAAAGCCAGTATTTTGACCAGCATTGCTGATCTTCATGAGGGCTAAAGAATCAAAATATAAAACAATGTAAAACTATCATAGAAACATTGGAAGATCGTTGTTTGTCTGTGTGTAATATGTAAAAGAAAAATGGTCAAGGTGCGGTAAAAAAACAAAACTCAGATTGTAATATAAACTATTTAATGTGAGCCAATGGTTTTCCTCATGTTGCAGGGCTTCATCAGGGCTAAAAAAAGATACAAAAACTAAAAAAAAAAAAAGGCAACAAAGTAAGAAAATAGATAACAGGAAATAAAATTAAACTAAGAAGTGGTTAATTATGATTTGAAACATGTAAAAATTTATAAAAAAAAATGAACAAAGTATATTTAAGAAAATGATAGTAAGATTTACGGTGTAAAGTATAAATAAACAAGAATTGCAAAAAGGTATTAGACAATTGATGAAAACAAAACTACAAAAACAAATAAACTAGAAATATAAAAATATAGTACACATTTTTATTCTTATTCCTTAAAATAAAAATAAACCTAAAATATGCTTCTCCTTTTTCCATCTTTTAATGTTTACTGTAGTTTTATATTTCTTTTTCTACTTGTTATTTTTTCCGTTTTATTAATTGTCTAATACTTTTTCTTTAATTCTTTTTTATTTATGCTTTTCACGGTACATCTTATTTGTATTTTCTTCAATTTAATTTGTTCATTTTTATATAACTTTCATATATTTTAAATCATTTATTACCATATCTTTTTTATAGTTTTATTTTAGTGTTTGTACCTTTTTTACCGCTGATGAAGCCCTGCAACGTTGAGTGAAACAGTAGCTCACATTTAATAGTTTAATTACTATTTGAGTTTTTTCTTTGACTGCACCCAGACCATCTTCCTTTTATTTATTTAGAAGAAATATTTTTACATTGATTTATATCTTGTTTATTTAGCACTGATGAAGTGCTGTGCTGGTTGATGAAATTTTAATTTGTCAATAAATAGTTTTTAGTGTCCTAACTGTCACTCACCATATTTTCACTTGATTCTATATGGTTAACTAATTAATTTCCAATAATTTTTTAATCTTTTATTAAAGCTGCATGCTGGTAAAACCAAAGGAACAATTAGGAAAGAAAAAGAAGGAGCCGTTGCAATTGAAGATGTTGCTAACACTGAATTCATGGACCCACTGATCTCATTCTCCTCGATTAATCTGTCCTCTGTTGAGCAGCCTCAAACAGCTGGTAAAATCTTCTTAAAATGTTTAAAAAAAATTTCTAAATTATACTTTAATTTAATTTATAATTTATTATTTACTTAGCTTTATAAAAAATCCACCTTCCTTTTACATCAGGTTTAATGTAGATTGTGAATTTATTTTAATCTTTTGAATAAGCATGCTGACATGAAACATTCTAGTCCACATTTTTTGAAATTTTTTTTTTTTTATTTCTGCTTTAATTTCTAAGTGTGTTAACCCTTATTACTAAAACCATACCATCGGTGGAGATATATTTTTTTTATCTGAAGAAATATTGTTATCTCTCTTTAACCATATCATTATTTAATCTCTTCTACATGGCCATAGACCAACTTTGTGGAGTGGGGCAGCTTATTGGATAATTCAATATACTCTTAGCCCCAGGCCAGATATCCAATCAAATCTTGATAAGTTTAATTTATGTTCTATGATGATCGCATAAACTCTGAGTTCGATAGGACTCCTGGAAGACAACCACACTCTTTGAAATGAATCTACATGATAAAGAAACAAAAAAATTTTTAAATGCCAAGTTTTTGGCATTTTTCTCTGAAAACTACCTTTGAACTATTTAAATTCTATAATAATAAACAGTTCCCTTTTAATTATGTAAGCTTCCCTCAAATTCTGTTCCCTGAGACATATATATCCTTTTCAAACAATTAATTATTTTTCAAGAAATTTTTTGAGGTCACAAACTTTCAAAAATTGAATATATTTTATTCTATATTTTAAAATGTTTCGGGACTATTGTCCCATATTCATGTTCCTTAATAAACCTCATTTTTGTCAAACTTGTAATTTCACTAAGGAAATCATGTCATCTACTAAAAAAAAAAGGCTTTTTCAATTCAATTTTTGGAAATTTGTAAACCTCAAAAAATTAATTGAAATTGACTCACCAGACTTACTAAAAAGAAAATCCAGAAATTAATTATTTTTTGTGACACATTTTTTATTTCATGGTGTGATATGAAACGTGATTGTGTGTTTATATATAAGGAACATGGTCTGGGGAGGTTAAATAGTTAAAAACTCTTTACTGAGTGTCAAGTTGACGTTTATAGTAAATATGTTTTTACTATTTGACCGCACCCAGATCATCTTCCTTAGATTAATTACTCACTGTCAGCCAATGATCTTCTGAAATATTATGTATCTTTGAGTAACATTGTAATTTTCAATTATTTTATTTGGTTGTTTTAATATCGTCATTTTTACAATCTCTTGCATAAATAATTTATATAAATTTTATTCCAAACCCTTTCAAGGCATGACAGAATTCCTTTCTTACACATTAAGTGGTGGTGTTGGTTTATTACTCAACAGCTTACAGTTGCGAAATTGCTGCTGAAAGCATTGGTTGTGTTGAGCAGCTTGTTCCTCATTGAAAGTTTTGTATCAGTGCATTATTCTGTGTTTGTTATTGTTCTCCTCTCCTAGCGGTTTTCAGTTCTTTTCTGGAATTATCTCGTCCTTAATGATATCCTTCTTCTTCTTCTTTTGTGAAACTACAGCTGATGTTGAGCCAGGGTCTTCTGTAACTTCAACAGCCTGTCATGGTATGTAATAGTTTCCTCAATATATCCTCTCTAGGTGTCCACTATGAATGTGTCTAGCAGATCTCTTCTGCCAATACTGATTAACCTTAAACCAACCTCTTGATTGTCCATGCTGCTCATTGGTTCTTCTCTTTTGCCATTTGTGGTTATTATCAGGTATTAGGCCAAATATTATTCTTAAAACAAGATGTTCAAAACGGAGGACTGCTTCTTGGGTTCTTGATATCGTCCAGAACTCCAGTCCCTATTTTTTAGCACTGGTTTGATTAGGGCTTAGTGAGGTTATTATTTGATCCTCATTATTCTTCTCACCAACTGATTTTTAGTTCTTTTCAGACAGTTTTTCATGCTTAATAATATCTTCCTTCTTCTCTTATGGTCAGAGTCAGTCTCCCTTAATTAAATTCCTGAAACTAACTCTTCGTGCGCTTAGTTGGGCATGAGATCACTCGGCTTTTTAGGTTTCTATGAACACTAACTCTAAAATAGACTCTGTTTGTGGTCATGATATGTTTCTTGATTTCTACATTCATGTCACTGTTGATATTCTTCTGGGAGTGAAGGTATATGAACTCCAAGACTCATGGTATTCAAAGGTAAAACCACTCCTTTTATTTACCTATAAGTCAGCAATATTTTTCTTCTCTACTTGAAGGGGTTAAAGGGATTTTTGTACTGTAAAAATAGCATTAGCTATGGATTAGGATTGAAAAATTGATTGTTGAATAGAAATATTGTAATACAATTTCAATATTTTTATTAAATATTATTGTATTAATAAGATAATGTATTACTATTTAGCAGAAGATAAAGAGGTTGATAAGGAAGAATTTTCTGCTCTTATTAAAGACGGCTGGAATGAAGAAACTAGTGTGAAGACAAGAATAGGCCAGTTGTATTTGATGGTATGTATGTTCAAATGTGGTTTTTATGTTTTGATGGTACGTTTGCTCAAATGCCCGCATTAAACCTTCTGTATACAACTTAAAAAAATACATATATGAAGTCTATGGAATATTATTTTTGTTAAAAAATAAATAAATAACAGATTTCTCATCTTAACAACTCCATTAACTAAGAAGGCCTCTTGCGTGGTGCTATCTGATAATCTGTTAGGTTAGGCCAATTATGGTTGAATTTCACTTTGTCAATGAATTTGTTCACAGATTTATATTCTTTTTAATCAGAAATTTATAAGTGAAATTCAAATAAGTACAAAAATTATATATGAGTAATCTTTGAAAGATTTCAAGAGTTTTTTTTTTCTTATCATTCATTCAAGAATTCTCTCTTATCTTTTGATTCATTTTATAATAGTTCATATCTATTATAAATATGGGCATCCACAAAGGTAATTAGCATTTTGTTTGTAGTAATTTCATTTTTTTTTCTTGTCCAAACCTATAATAGAGTGTAATTAATTTATTAGATTGGCAGTAAAGGAGTCATTGAAATGGAGTATTGGTGGAATGAAGATGAGAGCACCAACAATGAAGTAACAAAGGCTCTTCAGCGCCTAGTTTCTCTTGCTAGGATTTATCACTTCAAGCTTAAGGTATTTTCTTTCAACATCTGTATAACAATAATTAATAGTTATATTATTTTATGGGAATTAAAGTCAATCGGCCTCAATATACAGTGTCAATATCACCAATAACCATGGCCTAATACCTCTTCTATCTGAATACTGTCCAAAACCAACTCGATCCTATTTATTTATTCAAAAACCTAGCCTTTTTGATAACATAGGTTTTTACAGCAATAAGTAGCTGTACGCATGCGTTATAACCAACTGCTAAAAAAAAAAGTTAACATTTCTTTTTTGAGCTCATTCTTTCTTTTTATCTATGGTACACACAAAATCCATTCACCTGTACTCAAAAGTGTTGTAGTTTTTGTTCTCTTTGGTCATTAGCTGAAAGAGATTGCTCCCCCTGAGGATATAGAGATTTCTCTTTAATCAACATCTGCCTCCCTTGCCAGTTTGGCCCTCAGTGACTCATAGAAGGTACAGGCAATTATGATATGCTTTTCAGCCTCCAATATCCCAACTAAGACAAGGGGTCAATGTTCTTATCATGTTCAATAAGTTTGGTTCGGTAACAACCATGCCCTGATGCAAGCGACTGTGAAAGCTAGTTGCCAGGGAGACCGCCCCATATGGTTTCCAGTCGGGAACAAATGGTTAGAAAGTACTTCCTTAGAGTAACCTCACTTGAGGTTGTCATCCACTTCCATTCCACTCTTATGTGTCCTCCAAGATCCCCCACTCTCTGCTTGGAAATAGATCAATCCTCATTGAGAGGTTGTTCACTTTCCCTCTTCATCTTGTCCCTGAAGTAGTTGTGATGTCCATTTCAGTAGAACACTCTTTAGTGAACATTTATTTGAACAATTCTTCAATTGACTTAATGCAACAACAAGCTTTGATATTATAACTGTTAAAAGTTATTAGTTTTAAAAAAATAATTGTTTTTTATTTATTAATTCATTTTTAGGTTGAATGCCCTTGTGGCCATAAATGTAAAAATGTATGCAAACCTGGTAGTACTGATTCTGGGAAAGCAGTAAAACGACCGTTGACTTCAACAGCCAAAAAGCAGCTGCTGGTGCCTGACATTAAAGTTTCGAATATGAGCAATGTAACTGTAAGTCCAAGTCTTTTTTTCTTTTATATAACTCATTATGACTGACTGGGGACAGTTCTGACTTTAAATTACAGAAATGTTAATGTACTCCAATCGAGCTGAAAAATATTGGGGATCTCTCTTAAACACTTTGGTTGAAGTCTCCAATGACCTTATAAACAATAACTAAGACAAATAAAAATTAATAAATAGGACAAATAGTAGGTTTGGAAAGAAAAGGAAAGCCAGTTTTCACAAAACGGTCTAATGTATCATACTTTACTTAACTACTGAACAAAAATATCATTTAATAAACATTTATTTTTGGAGATAAAAATTGTATTTTTATTAAAGATGTGCTCTATATTGCAGCCAAAAGTTGAAATAACACGTGCTACAGAGGATATTGGTGTGACGATTACTGCTGAGCAGCCGAGCACTTTGGTCCCTGGAACCTTCAAGCATCCTCTCCTTCCAGCTCCTATAAAACAACACAATTCTACGCTAAACACTTTGAAGCAATTGCAGGTCATTATGTTGTTTTAATGATATCATGTTTATTTTTTTTTTTTTTAGATAAATACCTAATTTTCGAGTATGCAAGTACTTCTGATTTATTAACATTTTCTTCTCTTGCAATTAGACTTTTAGACCAAAATTCTGTAATCGGCGTGGACGATCAAGATCTCGAGGTGTATTTGTACAGCGCTTGCTGCCTCTGCTCCCTAAGTCAACACCGAAGCCAGTCATGGTTGCTTTGAAAGTCATTGCACCAAGCTCTTCTCAACAAATACCAGTCCAAGTTAGTGGTGAGTATTAATTATATATTTGTTTTATTTGATTACATCTATTACCATTTTTACTCTTAAATTGTATATATTCAAAATCTTAAAAATAAATCTCATTACTAGTAATAAATATTCAAGGAATTATGGTAAATGGAATCATGATTTGGCAAATTAACTATTTTGTGAAAGATTATTTGTGTAGAGTGGACTATTGGTTTAGCAGAAGCTTCTTGGGTCCACTTGACAACAATCTAATCCATTCACTATTACTTCCTAATGTAATATGTGGGGAAGTATTGCAATCAATAGTCCTATTTAAGTAGAAATTAATTTCTACTCAAAGTAAGGTGCTAAGTTTAAAGTTGTTTGATCCGGATACTGCATGCACCAGATTATAATTTTCAGATAAGTTCATTGCATCATTGTTTTATGAGTCTGTTATGGGATTTGAATTAGGTTGTTATATAATAACTGCTAAAGGTGGCACGGAGTTAGTGGGCCATTAGGGGTGACAGGAGGAGACAGAGCTGGCATTGTAAGTGCGAGGTGATTTTGTGGCCACTTTTCATCAAATATTATCTCCTTACAGTATTGCTTCTTATTTTTTTTTTCGTAATAGTTTACTATCTTCCTTTTTGATGCACAACTGGTGCAGTTAAAATCCTTCTTTTTTTTATTAAGAAAAAAAAATTTAAAACTACTGTAATGTAACTAAGTAATATTTTTTTCATAAAAAAAATTTTAATAGTTGGTTTTTGTGTGATAAATTTCAAAGTAAATAGCCCCATCCGGATTAAGGTAGAACTCTGCCTGAAGGAATATCAGAATAAATACAAAAAGTTGAATGATATGCTACCTGGTGAGAGGTTTCAGATGTAAGAGGTTATAGGGAAAAACATAGTGGGTAATAGGCTTTTTATTTCAGGGTATCAGTTTTAGTAGGTTACCGAGTTAGTTCGGCTTGAGGCATTAACACTAAAATATTTCAAAAAAATAAGTGTTGCGTAAAACTGTGAAGGTTTAGAAATTTTATAATTATGATTTATAAAACCATATTTTTATTAGTCAAGAAAAATATAAAATAAAACCATAAAATATTAATAAAACAGTTCAAATAATGAGTTAACAAAAAATCAGATAAAAAATAAATTGGTGATTTAAACAAAAGAATATAATTAATTTAGTAAAATATTGAGATCATCGATATATTGCTTAAAAAATATTGTTCTATTAATATATTGTTTTGAATTCCCAATTCTAAACACATCCCACATATTTGCGCATTTAAGACTGGAGCAGTTAAAGGGTTATGATGTAACATTGTGTCAGTATTGCACCATAGTCAGTATTTGGATTATTGTTTTAACCTTTCAGACAAAGATATAGAAAATAGATAAGGAATTATTTTATTTTGACTTGTTCATTTTTATGTGCCATTTTATTCTAATTATCTATCATAACCTTTTTTTTTAAAGGGGAAGTAAAGGATTCCAAAGTGGATAAAAGCATTGTAGGAACTAGTATTGTCTCTCCTAAAGAAGGCCCTCCTCTCATAGAGGGCAGTAGCGGTGTTTTACCTAAAAAAAATGGTACTTCAACAAGTATCACCAACTTTGTAGCAACAAGTACTGAAGACGCTATGTCATCTAATACTTTCAGGGGTATGTATATTACTATCTTTGTTAAATATTTCATTTATTATCTATATATAATTGTTGTTTATATATTGTGAAAATTAATTTACTTATGCACATTTATGAAATTAAAAAAAAAAATTTTATTATCATTTAACCTAGTAAGATGTTCTTGTTTTCCTTGATGATTCCATTTCCAGCTTTTCAAGAACATCTTAAATAAATTGTTTTAAATTTGTCTTATTAAGTTAAATTAATTTGGTTCTATCACACTGAACTAAAGATATTGTTAAGCGTTTGTTAATTTATGGCATGATAAAATGGGTTTCTGAAAGTATTACTTTATTGAAAGTCAAATCATTTGTGCTTTCAAAGCCTTGAAGGTCAAGAATCAGTTAAAAATTTCTCAAAATTTGAAGCCTATTCCGTTTTAGGACTGTGGAGATCTGGATGCCTCTTCACAGTCATTGGGTTATTCATTTTTTTGGTTTTAAATATTATAGAAGGTGTCCTACTAGAAACATGATATTTACCCTCATCTGACAATTTTTGAAATTTTGATTTGATTTCCTTTGTAACAGTGGATAGTGGTCATTCTTTTGAGAATATTCTTAATTTATTATCTTCTCCAATGGGCCTGACTCTGGGATTTAAAATGAATTTTGCATTCTGATAGGAAATGAAATTTCAAAAACAAATTTAAATTGGGTTCTTTTTTTATTTAACGCGTCCTTGAAGGCTTGAATTTTAAAAAATCAGAGACTCTTTATCTAAATTTTTAATTATTTATATGCAAACAATGAGGTAAATTGTACAAAATCTCAGATTCATCATAATTTGAGTTTCCTTGACTGGTCGTGGAGACTCAAATCTTAGTCATGATGATGACAACTAATATATAAATTCCTCATTTAAGATGAAGGATTCTAGGCAGGAAATTGAATTCTGAAATAATTTTTGTCTTTGGGTTTTTTTATTTTCCTTTACACGCAAATTGTCAAATATAGCAAAAAAAAAATTATTTTAGGTGTATTTGGCAATTTTTCAGGAAATCTTTAAACAAAAAGTAAACCATCTCATTGGAAATTGCAGAGCTAGATGCACTGGCTAAGGTTAGAAAATTAACAATACCCTCAAAAGTTAAATTATACTAGTTCACCTTTATGAATGAAATACTTATTTCTCATATTTCAATATGTAACCTTTTTTCTGTTTATATACGTCACTCATTTTTTCTTTCCTTTTATTAGTACTCTAAAGTACACAAACCCTTCCCTACCTCGACCCATTTGGATATTTTATATCACCTATACTTGTCTAGAGACCCCATAGAAATTTGATACTTCTAACATAGTTCAGATCGTTTCATCCTGGGTTTAGTAGCCCAATATGTTTTCTTTTTCTCTATTTCCCAGGACCCAGTCTTCCTTATTACACTTATAGAAATACTACTGTAAGTTTCAGTGCTGACTAATGCTGTTTCTGAGTCCTTTCTTGCAAATTCACCGGCTATCTCTCATTTTCCTATCCTGGTGTCCACATTAAAATAAGATTGTTGCCTTTAGCAACCTTTTTTAGGATATCGTAGTAATTCCTTACCATTGATGATCTTATTTTGTAGGACTATGAAGTCTTCTTTAGTGCTGCTTGACTATCTGATATAGTATAGATAGTTTTACCTTTAGGGCTCTTAAGGTTTTCGCAAGCTGCTATTTCTATCGAATGTACCTCAGTTTAGAAGGCCATTGGGAAAGATCCCATAAGCAGGATCCTCTTGTATTTTGGTCTATATGCACCCGCCTCTGCCTTCCCTTCCTTAACTGAGCCTGAGCCATCTGTGTACCAGACTTCTTATCCATACATCCTTGTTTGGTATATTTACTTTGAAATTCTTTTCAAAATCTACTTTTTTGGGTAAGTAATAGCTTAAATGAGCTGATCCATTCTTTGCTGTCAAGCTCGTTGAGGATTTTTAAGTGCCCCTTATAGGCTCCTGGTTTGTACTTTCAGGTACGCTGTATTCTGAGTGTGGTTGCTAGTGCCTTGTTTTGAATTGAAATATGTAGTGGAGTTATGTCCAGCATTATCTCTATGGCTTCTGTGGAGCATCTTCTAATTGCACTTATAATATCTAAGCATGTCATCCTCTGAACTTTCTCTAACTTTTTCTGTATGGATTTTTACATTGTTTTAGACTACCAAGTGACAATATGTATAATCTTATTAGGGTTAGAAATATAGTTATTTTTGTTTTTTTACTATGGAGTGGACAATTTTTTAATGACTTATTGTTACTTCTATGTGATCAAGGAATACTGGGGAGCGGAAGTGAAGGTGACCTTGGTGATGTCACACCCCCAACCAGCCCGAGTAGAATTTTGAAGGAAGGGGAAAGCCAATGGCTCAATTCCGAAGTGAGTAGTTTTGATCTCATCAAAAGTTTAAATTTATCAAAAACTTTTCGTCTTTATTGATTATAATTATTTTTTAAATTCATCTTTTGATCCCTTGATTGGAAAGAAGTTTAATCTTTTAATTTATTTTGCCTTTAGGTCACAGATTTCTCACTGAGCAGTTTTCTTGGTCACCTCGAATCACCTTTGAAATCAAATGGAGCTACTTCAAGTGATGACATACAGATATCTACTGATGTAAGGTTTTATTTTTTTTGTATATAGTTCTTTTCATATTTTATCTATTTCACTTTAAACTATTTGTTACACATAGTAAACTTACTTAACCTCCTGTCCTTATTTCTTTCTTTTTTTATAGATTCTATAGTATATAAATATGAGATGTAAATCAGAAATCAGATCAATGAGTCAATTCGCTGAAAGAACCTACCTGGCCATTATCAAAGATAATCTCAATTTTCAATTTCAACCTCGTAATACTTTCTTAAATAGTTGCAGGCTATTCTGTTCAATTTTAATATAATATAGTTTATTAACCATTATTTGTCAGTGGTTCCCAATGTGGGGTGCCTAAACCGAATGCCACTTTCTGGAAATAGAGTAAAAAAAAAAATAAATAAAATTAATTTAGCCAATAAACTGTGGTTTCCAGGAATTAAAATCGCATTAAAGAGAATCATGCCACAAAATTTTTCAGCCTAAGAAAGGTGTGTGGCAGCAAAAAAAGTTCAGGAACTGATTATCATATATCACTGAATTGGAAATTTGATTTATCACTTTCAGGCTATCTTATCAACTATTTAACCTGTTTTTAAAAATTAAAATCAGAAATAAGGTAAAAAGAATCTTTCATAAGAAGAATAGATTCACAACAAGTAGGGATTCGTTACAGTTTCACCTTCCACCTCTAATAGTACTGTTAGAGTTAGCATTCTCTTGGTTGAAATCGTTTACTAACATGATATTTTATTCAGGTGGAATCACACTTTCAAAGCTTGATGACAGAAAGTAGCCTTGATTACACTGCAAAGTTTGCTGATCTTGCTGAGAAGATTGCTGGAGGTGCTGGGCCACATGCCTGTTAAAAGGTAATTATAATATAAATCAATTATTACTTTTATTATGTTTTGATTTGTTGTATTCTAATCCATTTTCATTAATCCTTCACAATACTTTATCATATTATCTATACAGAAGCAATAGTGATATTCAGCTGAACCAATTGTTAAAGTTTTCAATTCTTTCTGAATCTTGTTAAACACATTAACATTTCGTAATGGTTTTGTTTCTTTTAAAAAATATATTAAGATATATGTATTGTAAATTATAACACTACTTAACTCTATAATGTTTGTTTTGGCATCAATAATAATTATGGTTGTGTCTTATTATTATAATAATGCCTAACAATAAAAAAACAAAAAAAGACAATGAAATAAATAATTGAAAGAAGTTTTTTCTTGTTTAACTGCTTTCCCTATGACTTTTTCTGAAAAAAAGCTAATTTCGTTAAGTTTATAAAATATTTTAAATGAAAAATATTAAATTATACTTATAAATGCTTGACTTTTTTTTTTTTTTTTTTTTAAATATGAAGATGATGGTGCGGTAAAAGAGAACAAAAAGTAGTTAACTATTTATTTTCCGACATTTCGCCGCACTTTGTAGGGCTTCATCAAAACAGTCAACTGTTAGTTGATATTTTCTATGAATATCAGTAGACTGTTTAGATATCTTTCAACTTGAACAGGCCTAATGAAGTTCTACAAAGTTGGGCAAATAAATAGATGTTAATGATTTTTGTTCTCTTTGACCACACCGCAGACCATCTCCTTCATATTTCGAAAATATTAAAATATGTA
This sequence comes from Halyomorpha halys, assembly GCF_000696795.3. Taxonomy (NCBI): domain Eukaryota; kingdom Metazoa; phylum Arthropoda; class Insecta; order Hemiptera; family Pentatomidae; genus Halyomorpha; species Halyomorpha halys. The sequence continues at coordinate 403,029 of NW_027114159.1, forward strand.
AAAAATAAACCATTTTGAATATTATATTTTATTATTATTATTGAAAAAGTCTCTGAAGCTATCAACTTGAACAATACTGATGAAGCTCTACAAAGTGGTGCGAAACATTGGAAAATAATATAGTTTTAAACTATTTATTTTTCTCTATTGACCACAACCCTAACCATCTTCTTCATGATTCGAAATTATATGGTTAATTATTTATGTATGTAATTTTTTTTTATTATTATTTATAAAATTCCTTTCTGCCATAAACAGTATTAAATTTTAAATGACTTAATTTTGAGTACAGATCTCTGTTTTTATGGGTATCTTAAAGTCAGTTTTTGAGCTAATGTTATGCACCATTTGAGTGAAAAAAAAATTGGTGAGGAAGTATTTTCTGTTAGCGAACCTTTTGTTAAATATTTTGAATAACACCACTGTATAGAAGTATATAGGAAATGCAGCCAGTGCTACCATAAGCGATTTTCACTGTATTTACTTGTCAAGTTTAATAAGAAGAAATAGTATATTTAATGTTAGAGATGAATTTATTTGCATAAATACTTTTCTAATGTTACCTTCATATTCATAATAAAATTTTATGAACTAATATTAATAGTTATTAATATTATGAATTTATTATTATTATCTGATTAGAAAGAAGAAACTACTGGCCTACTAGGATGAGTATAACTGATTTTTTTTATTGTATTTTTTCCCCCAGGGTGTACTTACTCTTGTCAAAATGGCAAGGTTCTCAAAGTTCTGTTCGGGAGAAAAGTGAAAGAAGCTTAATTTATTTATTAGCTATGTATGTATACCTGTATAGATTCTGACTCAATATGTGATAAGCTCCAAATGAACAATTGAATATTTATTTATTTTTATTACTAATGAACCACCAAACCAAAATATATTGTTAATACTTTTGTGATCATTTTAGATTTGGTGTATAGTGTATGTTTTTTATATTTCAGAATTTTAAGTATGACATAAAATTGTAATAATAGTGTGTAAGACATAAATTTTATTTAAATAAACTGTTGATAATAGTGCATTATTATTAATTAATGACAAAAAGTTTGTTTTCACTTTGCATTTTTTTAATATTTACCTAATTTATTCAATGTATTGATTTGATCGCTTGATTCTGTTATCAATTACTAATATTTCATCAATTACAGCTGTTGTATACTTTTCAAAAAATTACTGTATTCACATTAGAATATTACTCAAAAATATTTGTTTTGATCATTAATTCCTATTTAAACAAAAGATTAATAATAATTGCAGATATAGAAATTTATTGTTGAATATTATTGTAGTTCTCTGAAATAGATAGCAATGTTAAAATAATAATTAAGAATAATGCATGGTGATGCCATTTTCTTTCTTCTCGTTTTACATTTTTGCTTTGTTTCAGTAGATGCCTGATTTTGGTTTTTTAGACTAAAGGTAAATAGAAATGATGTTGACCTTGTAGAAGTTTAAACTAAATTTTTTAAAGAAAATATTTGTTTTTAAGATTTTGTTTAGCAGTTCATTAAATTTTGCTTCCTATTTATTTTCTTTAATTTTTAAGATTTCTATCCAACTACAGTTTTGTTTGTAAGATAATCATTCTATTAATTTATTTTCTAAACTAACATTTTTCTTTAATTAAAAAAACTTTTTATCCATTTATAATTAAACCACTCGGTCATAAACATGGAAATATTTTCATTGTTGTAATGTTTGTTTATTACAATGCCTTACCTTTCAACCTCCAAACATTTACTATAACTTAATACCAACATTATTCTTTTTATAAACACAAATTTCTTAAAATTCCTTTAAAAAATCTGTGAAATCAAACCCAAAAGAATTCAGTGATGTGAACATCAATTCACAGTTAATTTTAGATGATGCCATGTTTTACGGCCAAGTGCCTTAATTATCTAAGTAAATGTTTATTCAATAATAATAAAAAAAAGAAGGAAATAGCCTGTGGATGTAAAATTCTCCAGCCTTTGAATTTGTTTTGCTTTTAATGTGTAAATTAATTCTTATTTTCTGCTATTATCAGATGTAAATAAAATTCTATATTTCACTAACACTTGTATTATATAAAATATTTTAACAATGTAACTCTGAAACCTTGGTTATTAAATTTCTCTAAGTTACATTATATTTTGTTTTCCACATATATATTATTTTTACTTAATTTTTAAATTATAAATATATACACACATGCTTGTGTATTTTAAGTTAAACATAATGTTTGCTGGCCTTATATTACTTACAAGTTTAAACCTTATTATGTTAATTTATGGGAGAAGATGGTCGGAGGGTGCGGTCAGCAAAGAAAACAAATAAAAAAGTATTTATTTATGCGAACTTTTCGATCTGAGTTTCAGGTCTTCATCAGGGCTATAGAACAAAAGAGATAACAACCATCATTTAGAAAAACATAAAATTAAAAAGAAATAGTACACAAACAAATTTGGAATTACACAAAATGTTGAAGTGAATAATACAAAATAATTAATATCAGTTTTAGCGAACATTTCCTGCTTGTCTGTAAGTTTCTTTTCTCATTCTCATATTTCTTACATTAATCATTTCCCATTCTCTGTATTTATTTTTCTACCTTTTTCCTATTTATTTATATATATAAATAGGTGTATAAGTTAATACTCACACTGTAATTCATATGTAAGTCACTCACTCACTATATTTCATTTTCTGTCATATTGTTCAAATTTGTTTTTCAGTTTTTTAGACACTACTTACATATCTTCTTACCTATATAATATTATATTTCATCTTTCACTGTTATCAATCTGCTACTGTCTAATTCCATGATTATTAATCAATTATTTTGTATTATTCAATTCAATATTTTGTATAATTCCAAATTTGTTTGTGTACTATTTCTTTTCAATTTTATGTTCCTCTAAATGATGGTTGTTATATCTTTTGTTCTTATAGCCCTGATGAAGACCTGGAACTCTGGTCGAAATTTTGGCATAAATAAATATTTATTTATGTTTGTTTTTCTTTGCTGACCGCATCTCCCGACCATCTTCTCAGATTAACTATCTACACCTCCTTATTATGTTAATGTGTTTCAAGAATACCATACCATGGTTTCGGTGACCTGATCTATAAGTTGCCATGTACTTTTTTGTGTTCTCAATGATTTTATTTCTTGTTTTTAATATTTTTTTATTTTAAATAAGATGTATCATTTATATATTATTGTAATGCAAGTCTAGTTTTGTTTGTCATATGGTAGCTTTGCAGTGAGACTTGTTGATCTCTTAGTTTTGTGTAAGTATTTCTTTCAGTGAATTGGATAAATTTTTAAGAATATATCCATGAAAATGAAATGTTTTTGATGTGGAGATTGTTTTTTTGTCTTTAATTTTATTGATTGTTATAAACCAGTGCTATTCTTCTTATTTATTTTATTTTTTTAAATATTATTGTTTCTGGAATGAAAAAAATAGATTAATTTAAATTGTGTATAGCTAAGTAGAACTTGCAGTTGATTGTTTTATAAAAATCTAATAATACTGAATTGTAAATAATAGAAACACATTTGTACATGGTTTATTTTATTTTATTTATTAATAAAAAAAAATGTAGAAATAACTTCACTTTTATTTCCTTCACCTTAACCTTTGCCAATGACTGGTTAGTTGAGGCCTCATATCACCTAATCTTTTGGAGGTAGGACAAATGTTTGTCATCTAAAAACTGCTGCTGCTTTTAAACTGAGCCTAATGTCAAGATCCACTTTATTTCTTGTCCTTCCTGCAAGAATGATAATGCCGAGTAGTATGATAGGTTTATATATAACATTAACTGAGAAACACCGACTATTCTTAACTTCTTAATATTTATTTTTTGGTTTATGTACTTATAAATAAGAAGTTGGTTTTATAAATAAGTAAAAACTTATTAGTGCCATAGTTTTGGCCAGAAATTCATGCCTTCATCAGGGCCAAGAACAAAAAAACAAGATAACCAGAATGATTAGAAAATTCTAGTGACATGTCAACACTATTTATGTATATATAAAGTTATTTTCTAATCATTCTGTAATTTCTTTTTATTTATTATTTATCAGTGTTCATCTCTGACCTCACATCCCCCAAACATCTCATTTGTATATATGTATGTATCCATGGTCAACTAATTACTCATCATTATAAATAATTGATTTAAAAAGCCATTGATAGAAAGCTGTAAGTAAATTTTGACCAGATAAACTATGTTAGTGGGTTTCTCCAAGGAGCAGAAAGTAAAATTACTTCATTTTAAATTAACTTCTAGAGATCTGTGTGTGGTTTCTAATATGTGATCTAGTATACTAACGTATCTCTGCATCATAAGTATTTGTAAGTTTTCATGATATCTATATATAAATATGGATATTAATTGGTCTTTGTAAGAGGAAGGAGTCTGGAATTTGTTTTTGGTCAAATAGAGAACTGTTTTTTTAGATCCTATAGAGTAAAAGTATCGTTTACTTAAATAGTATTATAATCTACTGTTGACTATTTTATCACAAAATTATTTTCTTTATCATTGCTAACATTAGTTGATAGAAAAAACGCTAACTATTTTTAACAAAAAACTTAATTTTTCAACTGCTGAACTTGTATTTCATCTAAATGAGGCCCTGGCCAGGGCAGGAGTGGATCAAAACTTATTCATAGTGGAGTTACTGTACAGGTAGTATTCTTATTTTGGGAGACTTCTTGATTTCATTTCAATCATATATTTAGTGAAAAAAGGATCCTTGTAATACCAGGGCAACAGGTCCAGGATGTCATGTACTGATGCTCTGGGCAATCTGCAATCCTGCAATAGATCTATCAACAGGCAAAGTAACTTATGCTCTCAATGGATTTTGGTGTTGGAACCAAGCAGGGAGTCCTCTATGGTTGCTACTCAGGGAAAGAGTAAAAAGTGCCACTTACAATGGACAATGATATCATTATTAATTGATCAAAACCCTCGTAGAGTAGATAGTTCTGTAACTACTTACGCCAATCAAACTTTTTACCACTCACCATCAATGCTTGGCTCAAGTACCAAGCATATTTCTGAATGGTAAATTTCTTGACCTACTTAAAAGATTGAAGACAATTAATCGCTCATTGGAAATCATGTGAAAACATTACCTTATAATAAATTAATTAATCTCAAAATTATATTATTCTAAATCAGCAACCTTATTCCAAAACCAAGGATCTTATAACAAAGAAGAATCAGGATTAAAATAATAAATAACAATCAATAGCCCAATTTAAATTAAATCATTTCATTTAAAATGTATATTAAAAATTAAATTACAAGCTCGGAAGAGCTGATAAACACATTTTATTCACATTTCCTTTAAAAAAAGTAAAGGATAACACAATTACAATCTGTTTTTATATTGCAATAAACAGACGCAGCTGACTGAAAAAAACAAACATTAAAAAAAAAAACCTACAGATGCAAAGGAAGATATTAAAACCTTTAAAAATTAAACATTCTTAGAATTTACAGAAAAATAGAGAACTATCATACAATGGACAATGATAATGTGAATGACAGCCATAATTTATAAAAAAATTAATTTTAAGCAGTGATTTATAATTAAAACAGTGTATAATCAGATATGTTACGCAACAAGTAAAATAAATACACATTTCTTGAAAAGGTATTCAGTTTTTTATAAATGATTACATGATTGTTATTCCTAATTAGACAGTAAGAATCTAGAACAGTTATATGTAAATTTATAGAGAGAAAAAAAAAATTGGAAAGTATTTTAAAATATCACATATACAAAGAAACTTGATTCTTTGCAGCAATTGTAAATGTTAACTTTCTTTTTTATGTACAATGCAAGATAAAAATGTTCTATTATCTTCAAATCAGGTACCACATTCACAAACGCACAAGCTAGCACTGAAGCAGACTATGTAAAGATAGTAGGTATGTCACGCAGTACGCTCTTCCATCCAAACAAGAAGAGATAGATTTGAATTTCAAAATCTAATATACAGAAATAATATTAACGCTGGCTTCTATAAATAAAAGAAATATTGGTTTTAATAATTAAATAAAACCAAAAGATCTAATAAAAGAAAAATTACAAATGAATCATATTATTAGTTTAAATTAAAATATATATATGTACAGATTGATGACAAAGATTCGAAGAAGGACTAAGTAGTTTCTTCAATATCAATATCGATTTGAGGCTCAGGATTGGGGCTACTTTCAATTTTCTGATCATCATCGATCATTGATTCCTCTTCGACATCATTTTCCTTGTCTGAAACCCCATTTAAATTATCCTTTTCAACAACTTCTTCAATATCCATTCTTTCAACTGGTGCCTTAGAATTCTCATCTCTCACTTCTCCTTCCTCTTCTTCCTCCTCCTCTTCTTCTCTAGGTTCTTCTTCATCATGAATACCTTCTCTGTCATCTTTCTTGGTAGCGGCATGATCTGCAATAGCTTTTTCAACTTCAGCTCGTTTTTCTTCTATCATTCCTAAAACAATTAGTAAACATGTAAAACCATATGTAAGATCATTGTTATAATAAACATGTGAAGGCTAACACTAAGATGAAAAACAGAGACGCCTTAGAGATTTTAAAGAACACAACATAAAAAATATTACAGAAATGGTTTTACTAAATCACTATTATTTATCAATTCTAATATCTAGGCTTCATACAGAAATTATAGAATTCCTGAAAAACAATTTCAAGAAAAATTATTCAATAACTTCTAAGTATATTATAGGAACCAATAATCCATGAGAGAATTGATCTCAATATGATTAAGTTACTTATAATTAATTTCTTAAAATTATTTTATCAATTAATTTCACATTTTGATCTTCTATTAATATTGTTATAATATTGTTACTATTAATATTGTTTATTTCCTTTCCTGCCTAGCATTAAGCAACACAACTTTTTAATAACTAAAATAAAATTAACGATCTTTATATGAGCACAGTTAAACAATTAACTCTCAAAATAGAACTAAAGTATTATTATAACTATCACTATTACTATTAATGTCATTATATAAGAAGTTTCTAAAATTAAAATTTAAGAAGTAGTTATTGTTATTATTTAGAGAACTTACTATGAATACTCGTACTAGCCATCAACTACAAAAGCACTTTTAATTATTATCATTTATTTATTCATTTTATTTCTTGTCTCAACCAGATATATAAATAAGAATGGTAATGGCTATGTTCCTTTGTTGTATAGAGCTTGGCTCTTTAACAAATAAAGTTATTTATCCATTACTTCCCTGCCTCTATGTCACAATGTTATTAAATTTAAATATATACACACATGTTGGGAGTGGGTAGTTCATTAGTTAGGCGATGGACTACTAACTCCAAGAACTCGGGTTCAAATACAGCAGTAACAGATAATTATAATCTGTTACCTGTAGCCGTTGAGTCAGCCTTTTGGGTTCAGAAGCCCTGCAGGGTCCACCCAGCCTCATCAAGTGGATACCCATAATTAGGAAAAAAATCTGGTGGTCGAGCGTGATTCTGACCAAATCACCTACTTGCACAGCCATTGGTCTATTAACAGCACTTCCTTACAAAGTACTGAACCACTGACCCATCATGAGTTTCAGCAGTACAAATTTAATTTTTTTTTTAACACACAGATATAAGGCATAGCACTCCTTCCGGTGAGATAAAACATAATGAACAATATCCCACTTAATCAGGTATCTTAGTATTATGAAAATATATTAGGAGACCACCAAGTAGGGTTCAGGAGAGGAAAAAGCACGCTAGATCAGACCTTCACTCTAAAACAGGTACTCAAAAAATGATGGGAAGTGGATCAGGAATTGCACGCATGTTTTGTCAATTTCAAAGCAACCTATGATTCTGTTGTCTACAGAAACGGTCTTAGGAAGATCATGACTGAGATGGGGATCCCCAAGATGAGACTGACAAAAGCATGTGTGAATGATCCTAAATGCAGAGTCAGAACAGGTGTGAGGCAAGGAGATGGAATCTCGTCAATGCTGTTCAACCTACCCGTAGACAAACTGTTCAGAAGAACATCATGTGAAAATGGTGAGGTGCACATCGGAATGAAACATAAAATCCTTAGAAAGCAAACGAGATGTGAACAGAAAGGCCTCATTACAGTTACAGAAGCAATCTGGGATCAGAACCTTAACACATACAGAAGAACAAACTGTGAACTGCTTGTAGAGACTGGTTAGTAAATATCCCGTGAGATGAAGGCAAGCAGGTTAAGATGGGCGGGACATGTGGCTTGGAAATGTGAAGCAATCCATCAAGACACCTCTACACAACAATGAATGCTAGTAAAATTGGCAAGAGATCATGTGGGAGGCCAAAAACCAGATCCATAGAGACTCAACAAGCGAAAGAGCTGCATGCAGCAAACTAGAAAGCAGTAGCCCAGGATAGGCAAGGGTAGAGATGGCTGGTTCGCGTGGCCAAAGTAAAATTGGCAAGGTGTGTAGAGCCAACCATATTACAATATATATATATCGTAATATCCTCTTTTTTTATGACTAGTTATTTTTTATATATAAATAGTTTTTATTTTAAGTATCAACGTTTCAATATTGTTTATTTGATTTATTAAACCAAAAAGTTAATCATTTTTGATCAGTCAAACATGGAGTAAAAATGCATAATTCAAGATGGCGACACGCGTCCTTCTGGAGTCTGTTTGAATTACTGCAATGTTGAGTACGTAAATTGATATGTTTTCAACTTCTGTTGTTTCTTTAACTCGATTATAGTACAAATTAATCCAAGAAGAAATAGTAGACCATAACAATTATCAATGAAGTATTTACATTGTGAATCATTGTAAGTGAATTAGAGCGGTTGTGCTACAATCGATGTTTGCATCTACTATTGAACAATGAACTAAGGGAACTGGACACTTGTTGTTTAGGCGCAGAAGTGATGAGGTCTGCTGGAAGCTGGTGGTACTGACCACCCTTTGTCTACTGTTAGTGGTAGATATTTAGAAAGAAGAAAGACACTTTTTGTGTGGATCGCCAGTGAATTGGATGTATCCTGGAAGCTAGAATGGGACCAAGCCTTTGTCTACTCCCAGTGGTAGCATCTTTAGAACAAAGACATCAGAATCCAAAGAAGAATATATAATTGGTTAGTTTGCTCTACCGAGGATTTAATTATATTTGTAAAAGTAGCTATTAATTTACTTAAGTGTCATTGTGTTTGATTGCCAGGAAAATCCGCCATGAGATAAGAGTCAATAATGTTATATAATTTATAATAAAATTCTCATATCTATTTAATATTTAATTTATTCATTTAAACCTTGTAATCATTCATCAAAGCTATATTTTAGATATGAGAATAATAAAAACTATTAAATTTCGTTTTATTTATTTTGCTAACCTGGAATATTACAATATATAAATACTAATATACTAATATTGTGATTCAGCCAATAATACTGAGACAAATGAGAACATAGCCAAAACAATTTATATATAAATCAAACACTGTTCTGTTTTTGTTGAAACATGAAGGCAGGAAAGAAAAAAGAACCAAGAAGAAATCATCTAGTGAACTTCATAAAATAAAGCATGAATAGATTTACTAAAATTAAAGGGAAACAAGAAAAAACAGACCACCTATGGAGGGTTGTGGTCTTTAATCTCTATATCCTTTTCTTATAGAAAATATTGAAAATTACTCACTCTCAATGTGCTTGCTGCTTTCTTCAAGAAGCTCCTTGCTCTTATCATTGTGGATTTTGGGGAGATAAAATATTTTTGGAGTCGATTTAGTTTGAATAAAGTTGAGCAGGTGTTTCTTCGTCGATTCCCACTCAGTTAGCTGAAAATAAATCAAGAACGTTAGAAGACAATAGTGCAATAAAAGAATTTGTACCAAATAGATAAAAACATCAACAGTCAGGATAATACTAAAGGAGGGAAGAGAGATTTTGTATGGGTGATAATTTTCATAAAACAATCAGAAACAAATAATAGTAAAAAATATGAACTAAAAAAGCAATTGAAAAGCAAAAATTATTTTTTAAGTATAATGCATTAAAGGCTAAAATTTTGAATAGATAATGTTATACCTGTTTCAGTCTCAAAAGTTTAAACTCAAGTTGTCTGATCTCGATTTGCTGCTGCCTCCTAGAAGAAAATAGTTCTTGCCTTTTTTTCTTCAGCTCTTCTTTTTCCCTAAGAGCAGCTTCTTCTAATTTTTTTTCAACTTGAGCACGCTTATCTTCCTGAGGAGGAAAAAAAATAAAAAATTATACATCATAAAGAGAAACAGTTCCATTAGTGCAATTGTTTAATTATAGTAAATCAATAATATTCATAAATCATTCTTAACTGTTAAGTAATATGCAGCTGTAAACATGGGAAGTCTTGGTTACTTTGTCACTTCTCTAGGAAGCTGCAAGGGAGGTGGGTAATATAATATATAATAATACTTTGGGGCACAGGATGGAACTCAGCTGTGTAAGAAAATATATTTTCTGTTTAATTAACCAAAGACCAACTCATAAGGCCCTGATGACCAAGCATGTGGGTGTGAGGGTCCCAAAGAATTCCCCTGAAATGGAGTGGGTTCGATTCCCATCTGGGATAATTTATGCTTACTTCTAGGTTGTCCCCAGATATGAATCTTGATACATGAACTCTGGTGAGTACAAAATTGCAAGCTTTAGGGCAGTGGTAAGGAGTTGGTAAAAAAAGAGACGACTTAGTGATAAATAACACTATGCAGTCTGCATAAATATTGTTTTAGCTTAACTATGAAACCCTCTTTTAT
>NW_027114159.1:417875-421606 GCF_000696795.3 Halyomorpha halys
CTTTTTATTTTATTTTTTATATTTTTAAAAATTATTACAATATATATATATAAAAACCATGTCGGTGGCCGGAAAAATCTTAATTAAAAATGCTATAATCGAGCTTGAACATAGCTCCTCCATTCAAGATATATCAACTAAATAAATGATGTGGCAACACATGACACCAATGTGTTGTCACTGGCTGTTAGGAGTATGTCGAGAGCATGGCACAAAACATGTTGTCACCAGACATGAAAATGTTAACTAAGTGATAATCACTTACGATCACATACAATTGACAAGTAAAAAGAAAAATATATAAATATTTCAGTAGGTAATAAAACTACAAATACAATACAATGTTAAAAAGAAAATTTATGATATATGAAATATACTTACTTTTTCCTTTAACCTGTTTTCTTCCTGTCGAAATTTCTGTAATGTTCCTAACAGAGCACCAAACATTCTACGGTTCCTGTAATAAAAAAAAAAAAATGTTCTTAAAATTACTAATAATATAAAAGTTAGACATTAAAAACTTCTCCCAAGTATATAGGTCAATTTATTATTATTAAAATTTGGTTACTGTTGCTCTATAAATTTGTATAGTTTATTGAGGTGGGAATAAAAAATGTAAATTTTATTCCTGCCAAGAATATAATAGTTTAACAAAACTAAAATGCAATTGGGAAATATTGGGCGATCTTGGCTCTTCCCTTTTGAATCAATCAGACGTCACTATATTTCCTCTTCAATTATTCATAAAATAAAATTCATTAATATTTTGTATCCATCTATTTATAAACAACATAAAGGTAATAATATAAGTAACATAAAGTTGCTGTCACATCCTAGGCATATATCTGCCTCAAATATGTAATTTCAGTTTTGTACGACTTTTCGTTTTTGAGCTGGATTGCTCACATACAGACCATTTGCAGGACTTAATTATTCGGACTCGGAGTGCCTAAAAATGTGCATTTTCCTCGAAAACTCGAATTCAAAATTTTGCAAGATGGCAATACTTTTCTTCAACTATAATAAGGAAGCAACCAAGATTGATAGTTGAAAATATAAATGGCTTCGATGCCCATGGACTTTCGATGTTTTAAAAAAAGGAATGCATTATTATGACGATATAAAAAAATCAATAAAAAAAAATAGTTGAAAGAAAAATTAATTTTAAAGCAGACTAAAAGAGTTGTAGTAATTGATAACACTTCCTACCATAAAAAAATCATCGAAATAATCCCCAACATTTATTTCATGTATCAATTTTATAAAATTCCGTTCTCTTCTTTCTTTTACACAAGTGTAAATGTATTATCCTCAATTTTCCTATATTATGAAAATGGCCCAAGGTGCTGACAAGTTGGAGATTAGGATAAAAATGGTCTAATACAAATTTTATCAAAGTTCATTCATTACTTTCCTTACCCAAGTGAATAAGTAATTTTCTGGATTTGACTTTAGTTTAAAAATGGCTCATTTAGTAGATTTTACTTTCAAACAACAAATCAATAACCTTGAAAAATAGGTAATTATGTACCAAACAGAAATGGGAATCTGCGGAAAAAGTAGAATTTTCAGAAAAAAAATAAATAAATAAAGGGCATTGGTAAATATATATAAATGGTGAAGAAGTTATGACCTATGATCGTGGTGAATGGGTTTTTTGTATTGGATAACAGATGGATAGATAATATTTATTTAGCAATATTTTACAGTTTATAAGTTATATTTATAAAATATAAATTATATTACTAAACAAACTGATATTCCATATTAAAAAAAAAGTTGTTCCAGCAAGAACTAATACTCTCATATGAAAATTTGTACTATTATTTTTATTAGTTTAAGTTACCTTGCTTTACTCTGGTTATCTCCATTTTGTGCAGCAAGAACTTCTTTTCTACTTGGAGCATCTTGCACTATAACTTGTGAAGTAATCTAAAAAAAAATTAAATATTTATAAAAAAAACAAACGAAAATTTATAACTTTTGATTAGTGACAGTACAAAGAAGTTAGATTATCTTAAATAAACAGCTATTACTATTTTAAATTGTTTGAAATATTTATTATTTAAAAAAGATTTACTGGCACAGAATATCATACAGACAAGCCTATAAACTTCACAATACACTGAACTAAGGTCAGGGTACTAATTATGCTTAGTAGAAAATTTCATTAATTTTCAAACTAAACTAGATCCAAAATCTTTTGATGAAGTAATTGAAACTAATTCCAACCATCCAACTGGATATGCAGTAGGTTAAGACATATTAGGCATATAAATCAATTTTATACTGTCATCATTCTCAACTTAAATTTTTTCTCTTGAAATTTATGACTTAACTAACAATAGTTTAACCAAAATAAGCAATAACTTCTACTAAATGTACAACTTCTTTTAAATGAATAATAAAATAAAATTACTTTAACAGATTCTTTTTCCTCAAAGTCATCATCTTTAGGAGGGCCAGAGAGCCTGAAAAAAAAATTAAAAAGTAACAATATTAGATATAAATATGATTCCTAAAAAGGTGAAATATGATTCATTATATAAATAATATTTTATTTTATCTTACCTACTAAATACAGTGACAGCTGGTTGTTCTCCCAATCTTTTTTTCGCTGGAACTCTTTCTTCTGTCTTTTCTACTTTACGTATCCTGCATTGAAAATTAAGCAAATGTATAAATATAAAAGAATGTATATGTCTTTTACAGTTAAATATCAGGTTGGAATATATAAAATGTCAGTTCTTAGAGTATACTGAAAAAAAACAAAAAAACCTTAATATTATTATATCACCTTTATTGAAAGATCGACTAATGTGACAAAGTCTTAGACTCTTACATTCACCCTATAACTCCAGTTCTTCCCGTTCTCAACCTACTTCACCTCTTTTTCTGTATAGGTCCCTTCCATATATCCCCATTCTTTCTGACAATATACAAAAATCCTTATGATCCACTATTCCTACCTTAAGTCTTGACCTGAAGTCCCACAGCAAAATTTCCTACTTATTCCCTAATTTAAAAGATCCTATTTCTTTCTTATGCCGTTTCAATGTAGTTTTCTGTTCTACCCATAGTTGTAATTCCTATATCAGCAAAACTAAAAACCAACTTAAAAACTTTATTTCCGAGCACAAAACTTTTATCAACTACTGGAACCCTTTTGCCTCTGAATTGTGTGAACATGCTTTATCCTCAATCATTCTTTCAACTTCAATCACACATCAATTCTCGCTCCTGTACTCCAACCAAAAAAAATGCCCCATTTTACAATTTATTCATTTCAACTTAATACAGAAATTAGTCTATCATGAAGTTGATAACGACTATTTCCCTGACATACCGCCACATATTAAGTCATATTAAACCTCCATAATTCTCCTTTCACTGTATGTTCTGCATTTCAGAAGTTCCTTTTCCTCCAATATCTTTTATCTGTTTTTATTTTTTAAACTTACTTTTATTACTTTATATTTAATATTTACTATCCATCTTTTTTATTTTATATTTATATATTTTTTCTGTACTTTATATTCATATGTTATCTCCAACTTATACTTACATTCATTACTTTATATTAATGTTTCTATTAAATAATTTACATAGTTTTGTAACTCTATTTATTTTATTTTATACATTCTATTTATTTTGTATATATTCTTTTCTTCACCATATTATATTTGTTATATCCATTCTTTTAAATTATTCTTTTTTATAATCTTGAGATA
>NW_027114159.1:421746-455398 GCF_000696795.3 Halyomorpha halys
TATATATATAATGATTTTAATAACAATAATCCCACTCTATTACATAAATGATCATTTGTTTAATTTACTTCAATACTTTCTTTAATTTGATATTACTCTTTACTTAAACATTATTTTAAAATGTAACATATTTTAACCACCCACCCCCACCAGTCTCACTTTTCCTGTCAACCTCGCATTTTTGTGCTCGTCTTCCATCTGCAGGTATGTTTCCTATCTTGTTCATTATCTTCATTTATTCTTGATTTTACACTTAATCCTTTTTACCATCTTTTAATGTGAACTGGATTTTATATTTCTGCTTATCTGTAATTTCCATTTTCATTAACTGTCAAAAACCTTAGATTATTCTTATTTAATTTTACGTTTCACTATACATCTCTTTTTTATCTTTTAATTTACATTGTTCATTTATTTTTACCTCATTTAAGTGTTTGTGTCTTTTCTAGCCCTGATGAAACCCTGGAACGTGGGGCAAAATGTTGGCTCATATTTAATAGTTTCATGACTATTTGATTTTTTTTTCTTTGACCACACCCAGGACTATCTTCCTTTTATTATCACCTTTACCTTCTATAAATTTCTATTAACACCCAACAAGATACCTTTGTTTGAAGAAATCATAACCAAGTAAGTCTCACCAGTTTTAAAAAAGTTTCTGTCCAACCAGTCTTTTAGTCTCAACATGTTTGTTTTCTTATAGCATTTCCACCATTCTCAACGATATGTTATGTATAATATCACTGCTAACAATATTATTAAAATGTTGCATGCTATTCTGCCTTTGTCAAAATATATCAACGTCAATTAACCTATTTTTCAGACCGCTAATAGAAATAGTTTATATTTTGACAAAGGCAAAGTAGAATGCAACTTTCTAATGACATTATTAGCTGTGGTATTATAATTAAGATTAGCCTTGAGAATATCTTATTTATAATATCTCGCCTTGGCCAGAATGATGGGAACATAGCAGTTATAAAAGAATAAACATGTTGGGATTACACGGATATTTTATATTATAATTAATAAACAAACCAGTCTCAAACAAGAAATTAAATTATATATAAATAATTCGCTAATTCACATTACAATAACCACAAGTCATTGACGTTTTTTAAATGCTTTAGGATTATGATGTCCAAATTCAAACTCACATAAGAATATAATATGTAATTTATCAGATTTCATCAATGAAAAAAAAGAAAAATTTCATAATTGACTTTGAGATATGGAATGAAAAAGAGAGTGAAATGTCTACAGATTCTATTATCTTTTGTTGTCAATGGAGATATATAGTAGCACCCTGATTAGGACTATGAGTTTCCTTTATTTCTAAGTTTATTTTTTTCTCAAGAAAATCGAATAGTACAAGAAATCATTCTCCAGCAAAAAGTAGGACCCAAAGATAAGAAGAAAACAAAGAACAAGCCTTCAACCAAAAGGTTTCACTAGAAAGTGAAATTACTATATAACATCAGAGTAAGTTTTCCAATATCATTCAACTACCTGCAAGGCCCTCACCGCCATAATTATACATTACTCCCAGTTATCAATATAATGATTATTAATTTGAATTAGTTTGTATGTTACAAACTAATTCAAATTAATAATCATTACGCAATATAATGATTATTAATTTTTTTTTTAGGATTCCAAAACAAAATAAATAATACTCTAACTATATAATAATATACCTTGGCGTATCAGTAGCTGATAACCTCCTGTTGATTCTTCCCCTAAAATCATGTTCTCGGCTTCTGGGTTCTTCTGTATTTCTTATGAAATCTCCTAGTCGACTCTTGATACTTTCATTTTGAAATCTTGGACGTACGGGAGGAGTTTCTGTAGCACTATCTAAATGCCGAGCAGTTCTCTTGAAACCAGCTCTGAATCAATAATAATGACAATAAAACAGACATATTATATAGTTAATTAAATCAATTTAGTACAACTAATTTAAACTGAGATGACTCAATAATATACTTATTTATGAACATAAATAATTCTATTGCAAGAAGATAGTTCAGATGGTGGTCAATAAAGGTACCCAAATAGTAAAAGAAAACTATTTTTTGATAACCAACGTTTTGCTCTACTTTGCAACAATCAGACAGCCAATGACGAAGGCCTGCAAAGTGGGATGAAACATTGTTAACAACAAATAATTTTCTTTTACTATTTTAATACCTACCTTTATTGACCACCACTCGGACTATCTTCCTACATTCTACTTCATGCAGTCAACTATTTTCTTCCAAAGAATAATTTTATTATTCTGCCACATTGAATAGAATCTTTAACTATAAAATTATACAATTCACAGTAATAACCTTAAAGACTAGTGGAATAAAATCAAGAAATAAAAAAATTAAGAACAAAAAATTAAATATTTTATTTCTCTATCCTTCTTTCTCATCACAACCCAGTAAGAACCATTTATTGAATTTACATACATCATCCATGCACAGAATGGTTAAAGCAATTATTATATTCCAGTTGTTAAACATCTTTGGAAAAAATTGGTCTATCTCAGAGAAACACCACTTTCTCCACCAAGAAATGTCCAAAAACTTATAAGATCACCTAATTTTATCTAGTGTGTAACATCTTTGGAAAAAATTGAAACGATCATTTTAAAATAACAATAATTTACACAACAAAATTTAGAAAAAAAAAAAATTGCATGTGATCGTAAACACATATCAAAGATAAAAAAAAAAGCAGAAAAATAAATAAATTGGTACAAAAAATGAGAAACAGCTACAGACAGGATTGCTATCTCTAATCTGTGCCCAATCTCTAGTAGTAGTTGCTGAGTAGATTTTCTCGAACTTTTTAAGAGGTGTGATATGTACCTCTTGTGAGGGTGTGATATGAACTCTTTACAGAAATTGGTCTCAGTTAGGTCTTATTCTTTTTAACACACAATAACTTAATTATATTTCTGTACAATATTGTCAACTCATATTTCTTAAATTATATTTCTCAACAATATTGTCATTGTTGTTCCTAATACAGTGGTTATATCATTATCAATAATAATCAAGCTCAACCGACAATTCTAACCATGACTCCCCACCAGGAGAGATGATTATATAGGACAATTTAGCAAAGATATACCCCCATTTAGAACCAACAATAGAGTTGACCTTTAAATGGACAGTCTGATTGTGGAAAACAACAGTGTAACAAAAAAACACTTAGGGTTCAGTCCATTCTCATGATTAAACATATTATTGAAGAATGCCCTCACTATTTACCATAAATAAACAGAATAGTATTGATCCAAAATTTATTTGAGCTCTCACAGATGAGGAAGCTAAAGTTAAATTGGTGTTTAGAATTTAAAAAGCGCATCACCTCCTTTATAAATTATAGCTCTTCTTCAATTTAATTTTTTTTTTTTTTATTCATTTATTTCTTTGATTTTAATGTTAGAATCATGTGCATGCACCTGCACGTGTGTATGTGTGAATGAATGTCTGTGTGTAACTTTATAATTATAACAATCCATAGGTATTGATGACTAAAACAGGTATTTAAACAAAACCAGACAACAAACACTGGGGGGGGGGGGTTCAACATTACAGTTTTATTGATTTAATAAATTAATTTTGTTTTTAGATTTGAAGTGTGGAGGGTAATTGAACAAATATCTAATTAAAATTTTAATATCCAACTGGAAACTATGCTCCACCAGTTGCTAATGTAAAGTATGGGTAATTTTATCCAAGCAGTATTTTTTTCAATGGAAATAATTAATTGTTAATCAGTCCTCATTAAACTTTAAAGTTTAAATAGAATTAGATTTTATTTTAGAGACCAAAATTAATATTAGTTCATTAAAATAGAATAAAACGATTAAAAAAAATTATTAAAATTATCAAATTTCATTTACACAATCAGTATAAAATTTATTCAAGTACTCAAGACATATTGGCTGAAAACTAATAATTTCTCGTCTTTCTACTTTTGTGGGATGGGCATTTAGAGCAACTTGATCATTTTCTCCAGTTGTCTATTTTCTTTCAATTTAGCAATTCTCTTTCAGTAATGATAATTTCATAAAGATTTCTAGGTAATTGTAAGTTTTGAATGTTTCTTTATATGACATCGAATAAGGTTTAAGCAGATTTCATGAAGTGATGACGAGAATTAATATAAATCAGTATCCAGAGCAGTAATTCAACTAGCTTTAGATAAATCACAACTCTTGGTCAAGAAACAAACAAAGCTGTAGAGGTGGTTTATTTCATCAAGAAATAAGTTATTTATATTTCAAACAGTCCTAAACCAACTATCCCTAAAACTAGTGATAATATAGTTTAGATTATCATTGGGAGGAGGTTATGACTTAGATAATCAGTAAGAGGAGGTTATGAGCTCACTTCATGAGCCAATTGTAATAAACAGTAAGTCTCAGATAAAAGACATTTCATGTACATCGTAATATATCTGTGGTAGCCAGCAAACAGCACAGATTCCTGATTTTAATGTTAAGTAATTTATGAATAAGAATCCAAAAGTTCTTGAAAATAAGAAGAAATAACGACTAAAATGATTCATTGAAAATAGTTGATCTTCACAAGTAAATATATTGGATTTGGTTGTTTCACAAGCTATAACTCAACCAAATTCGCTTACTAAATAGAGATAAATTTTAAACTACAGAATTTTCAATTAAAATGAAATGCAGGGAGAATAGATGCATAAATAAGATTAATGTCAACGAAACAAGATTAATATAATGGTATATCAAGACTCAAACTAGAATTAAAACCAAGATTTCACAAATAAGACTAATTATGTTCATGCCTTTAGTTTCACTAACTTGTTAGA
Organism: Halyomorpha halys; assembly: GCF_000696795.3. Classification (NCBI taxonomy): domain Eukaryota; kingdom Metazoa; phylum Arthropoda; class Insecta; order Hemiptera; family Pentatomidae; genus Halyomorpha; species Halyomorpha halys. The sequence continues at coordinate 426,589 of NW_027114159.1, forward strand.
GTTACTACAAGGTTTAAGATAAATAGACATTCACTTAATTTTACAATCAGAATAACCACCGGATCATCATCTATAAACTAACTGACAAGTTTTAATTGAAAGGAATAAATAACTTGTAAGTTTTCACTAATTGCATTTAAACTCTGACTGCATGTTTAATACTATACGCAACGAGCAAGATAAAGCAATAAAAATATCACAAAACAGTTATAATGTGATCACTGGACAACCCATCAAAAAATTACTTCAATGAATACTACATATATATATATGGGATACTAAAAACAAGATAAGTTTAAACTCTGAACAGAATAAGTTTAAAGTTATAACAGAATTTAAACTTGATGAATAAAATCTAGACAGTATGATGAATGAAAAATGCTTGCTTATAACTAACAGTAATAAAAAAATCACAATACACAATTTACCTTAAAAGAACAATGAGTTATAATTTTCTTTCCAAAAACTTACCTCGATATAGGAGGGCCACTATTTATATCTCTTCCAATACTCTTCTTTATATTATCCTCAACACCTTTTAACCTCTCCCTTGCTTTCTCTAATTCATTTTGTATAGTAAGTATGGAAGTTTGCATTTTATCAATTCACACAGTTCTTCATGTACACTTTGATTCCTTTCACTGAACTTCTTAAACTAAAAAACACATAGTAATTTCTTCAATCCACTGAAGATAACTAAAAACAAAACCAACAACAAACCAAACACACTACCGATCTGACGGCCATTGTAAACTCAATGTTGAATATGTTTTGAAATTGTGTGGTATAAAAAAATCATATTTATTAGAATCAGGTACAATAACAAATTTAAAATTTAAGAGATAATTAAATTAATAAAATTATAATATACAAATTAAATTTTACTTTCAAAAATTAAATTGCACTCGAATGTGCAGATGGTACAGCAACATTTTGAAATTAGCAAGTTTTTAAAATCATTATTAAATTGAATTGCCTCTTGTAGTCTAAAATTTGTCTATTTTACTTTGAAGCATGCTCTTGGCCTTTATTCTAAACAAACCTATTTCACTAGAATTCATTAATGACTCCAGAGGATGGTAATCAAGATCGCGTCATTGATTTTATTTATTAAGTTGAACAAAAAATTTGCGCGAGACTCTCCCGCGCTACTATAAGTGAAACTTCTCTTAGGTTCTAAAATCGCTTGAGGATTTTATTATTCTGGGATTACGGAATGGCATTTGATTAAGAGAAATCTATTTTAATTCTGTAATATATATCACTTATTCGTCAATTTCCATTAATTAACACTCCAAGAAAGAAATCATGGGTTTATGATATCTGCAGTATGAAACAAATAATTTAGACTGTAAATTTTCTAAATGAGAGACCACTATGTCAATGGTAGTCCATGAGGAAATTAATGTTAAATTTTAACTTGAAATTTTCATGTAAAAATCCACATGGAGTGTATACGCGTCATTCTCTACTTTCGAAACTACTTCAGTTACAAAGGTTTTTAAAAATGAAAAAACCATCTGAATGTAAATGATTTTACTTCTTTGTCGTTATCTTACTTAAGGTCGACATTTGCTTCTAACTTTGCCGTTTTAATCATTAATTTGATCAAGTCACAAAATATAACTAATGTTTGTTTGTCAATCCTCAGTCCTGTCGCAAAGCTGAGGCAGAGACTTATCAAGTCAATGGTACGTTTCTTTTGCAGCAAACCTAAAATAAATTTTTACTTTGTTTCAAGTTTGATATAGAATATAATTTGAATTTTAGATGGAACAAAACAGTCACTGTAAAGCTTTTTGCCTCCGTCATAGTTTTCAGTTGGTCCTGAACTTGCTTTTAAAATGCCCACCAACATACCCTCAGAAAGAACAATTTTGTGCAAAAAGGTGATCAGAACACACTAGTAGGAAGCAAAACCGTATGATCTCCTTTTTTCTCTTTCTTTTTTTTTAATTTTGCCTTGTCGAAGTGGCTCTGAGTAATTGATTAGTTCTAACTCTAATTGAAGATATGAGGCACTCCATACCAAAAGACATTGGGTTAAGGTAACTATTATGGGTTAGAAGATGAATTTACAGGATGAGTTTTACAATAAAAGGTATAGGATAGAGGTGCTATCCAGAGAAGGCAGAAGTAAAATAAAACTCCAATATACATTTCCAAAAATGTCACTAGAATGTACTGATCCATAATGCATATTGTTACTTACTGCCTTCAGAGGAGAGATCCCAGAGGGAGATATTCACACTTTAATTTTTAAAATTGCGCTAAGACTTCTAAACTCTCTAGGCTATTGAACGCCATCCAGATATGCTACGTATTCATTCAATATCTTTATTGATTCAAATAATACATTTAGGAATATTACAGTATTTAACATGGTAATTAGTTTGCACAATAAATTTACAAGAAATTGAAATTCAAGTTGTTACAAACACTTCATTTGGTTCCAGGGTGTAAAAGAGAATGAAAAGTATGTGAGTATTTTTGTTGGTGCTCTCTCGCTAGTACTCAGCAAAGACAGTACAGATATCTATGTTTTGTATATTTCAGAACCTGTTTATAATTCCATTGTAATCTAAATTGGCTCCTATTCCTCAGCCGTACCCCTGGAGTTCATAATAAGATCAACCTTTTAGGCTTCACTTTTTCTAGAAGCTTACCTCCCCATTATACTTCTACCTATATAACCGTGACTAAAGAAGTAGCGTGGGGAGCATTACACTTTTTCGTCTGATCCAGAACAATTTGCTCTACTGCAGTTAAAGTAGTATCGCTCCAAAAATCACATCGTTTACTTTGAAATAGGAATATCGTCGCCAATAACAATTGTTATTCTCCGTCTCTTCGTCTATAAAAGATACCATAATATCGCATTTAAAATCTAATACTTGAAAGAGAAAATTGACCTTCACAGACCGTCTGATAGAACAAAGAGGGCAATGTAAGACCTTGTTGTGCTTTGGGGCTTTAGCTATTTTACTCGGATCTTTTATTAATCAATGGAATCTAATATATTTAAAACAACTAGTTTTATTTATAATTTTTCATATAATTATTCCCTGACCCATTTATGAAATGTCTATCAATATTCCCTCACAAAGGAAATATTAGTGCTTAAGGTAATTAGAACACGATAAAAGGAAGCAAAAACATGTAATATCTTTAGTTTCCGTCTTTAACCTCTTCAGTTGGTTCTAGGATGTGAATGAGAATAAAAAGTGCGTGAGTATTTGGTTGGTAGTCACTCCCTAGTGCTCAACAGATAAGATGTTTAGTCTTTGTAGTATTTAAAATGTTTATTAATTAAATCCATTGTGGATGGATGGTCCATGCAAACAGAAGAGTTGGTAGACTTAGACCGCAATGGTGAGATAAAGTAGCTAGGGATGCTCAAACTATCTTGGGCTTCCAAAATGGGTGAGCGCACTTCAGTGAGGGATAAATGGCCATCGAAATACAGGAGGTCTTTACTCACCATAAGTTATAGGATTAATCCATAATGGATGGATTAATCAAATAAAAAAAATAGATATGAACAAAAATATTCCAACTTTTTCAAACTTTGTAAGAGGTGCTTTTTTAGCACTTTTCGTTAGTTAAACTAATCCATCAAAGATTAAGATTTAGAGGAAGCAACCTTATCTTCAGAGTAATTCTTAAATTTACATACATACTCATTTTGTCATTCATTCTATTTCAGTAATCATAAATAAAAAACATTACATATAAAAATCGAGGAGTAGCTCGGTACCATTATCATATTCTAGAATGATGTGGAGGTATCGTGAATAATCAGTCCGGGACCAATGTAGGAGGTGAGAATCAGAAGGCCTCGACAATGCATGTTCATTAGCTATGGTATTCTCAATAGGAGATGAATTGACAGGAAGATTGGCAAATTTGAAGAGCATTCACCGTAAACTCTCACAGGATGTAATCTGCATTCCGTAGGGTATTCGCTTTAGGCTCTTGCAGAAACTGGTCTGTGTTAGGTATTCCCCTACAGTGAAGAAGGTAACTAGTTCCACAGGTATTCGCTGTAGATCCTGATGAGTGAACTGAGGGTTTAGGAAGGACAGATCCAGAGCAGGCAGCGTGGAATAATATAATTTTTTTATTAATCCAAAATAGCGATAGAATACACTGATCCACTAACGTGTATTATTATTCTCTACCTTCTTAAGAGGTGGACCCGTGAGGCGGATTGATTTGGTATGTCGAGTTTGTATTAGGTGGTACTTCTAAGCTTAAAAACGTAAGTGTTTATTAATATTATATAATCAATGTGGATTAAATATATTCATAAGAATTAATACTATCACTTTAATCAATTTTAAGTTTATGATAGAACACTTGTACTTAGTGATTCGGAGAGAAAACATAACTTTGTAAAAATTATTACGTTCAAATGATAAAAAGTTAAACACCTAACACTTCACGTTTTTAGAAAATCATTGCTGCTAGGTATCTCTGACCCCGCCCCGACACGACTGATTTAGCACAAGTGTAACACTATTTCTCAAATGAGATGTCACGTAAAATATTCTTACAAAATTAATCGAAGTGTGCTCGGCCACCAATGCTATCAAAGGATATTTCAAACAGAGGATGTCTAAACTAACTCTTTGACATAACATCTGCGGTCTTTCAGTGGATCCACATTGCCGCGATGGCTTGATCTTGATGAGACTAGACTAGGACATGACTAGAAGATTTTTTAATAACTGCTTCATTTCAGAGACGGAACTTATTGATCTGTATGATATGCCAAGATGCTTGACCTCCCTTAGGAATTATCCAGCTTCCTGAAAGGTAATTATTAAAGATCATCAGCAATTCATCTTCAGTGTGCGGGATATCATTGTTAAGCAATGGAATTTAACTCTGTAACCTGGCCAGTCTTCCGCCTGTCCACGATACAGATTGTCCGTGGTAAATACATTGCTTATTTATTTATCATAAAAACAGGACAAAAGTCATAATATAATAACAGAGTACATATTGAAAGCGATGTATAAGTAATAAAAGATACAGCGAAAATAAAATTGGACCCACGTATAACTTAAATAACTGATTTATTTAAAACATAATAGAACTTTAAACCATACAAATAATTTAAACATTCATTACAGTTATTAAAAACATATATACATAAAACACAAGAAGTCTATGAAATATACTTTTAAAACACTCAAGAGCTTAAGAAATATAAACAATAAATATGAAATATTTATATGAAGAAAAATTAATTTCACAGCAATTAAAAATAAATTTATAATAAATAATAAAATCAAAAGACATATAACAATTGACAGTGTTTGCTTTCCTTTGAATTCTATCTCTAGAATTGTAATAGAATAATAATAGGAATAATTATCTGAGTAAAATCTTTGTATGTCTCACGTAATGAGCAGGGATACTAAAATTAATGAGCCTTTAAAGTTCCGGGCACTTAATTTTGAATTTAACAATCCTGTACGAACACCAAGACACTGATTACTCTGTGAGTAATATATTAAGTATATATTAGTAATATATTCCATATTCAACAAAATCTTATAATCAACTACAAAAATGCGATTTAATTTCACTTTAGCATATCTTAAAAATCTGTGCTTGATATTTTCTAATGTTGGAATTTGATATAAATAAAAGGGATACCACACTAGATGAAAATTTAAGATCATAGCGAACAACAGTAGAATATAAATATTGCTACCAAGTGCAAACATGCTCTCTCAGAGTACAAGACGCTCTGGGCCCTGTTTCATAATGAAAGCTAATAGTATTGGTTCATAAATACAAGTATAGAAATTATGTGATAATAAAACTAATACTTTTTTTTATAATAGGAATGACTATTAGTGATATTATAGGAGTTAAAAAGTATTAAAGTACAAATTGCCATTGTACAAGTTACTGTAATTGTATTAAGTAAAATCTACAAGACTTATTAATACTATTGTATTAGTTTGTAATTTATTATGAAACAGGCCCCTGGTGTTCCTTCAACCCAGAAGTGTGGCATAACCCTAACTATCTTGTACATAAACATAGATAGTTAATAACTGACAACAGTGGCATGAGCAAGCCTAGAGGCACTACACCACTGCTTTCACGCTAGAAATTGCTAGGAAGGGGATTAAAAAAAAAAATAATGAATATTAATTTTCCGTTATTTCAGGCGCTTTTTAAATATTGCTGGATTTGACTATTTCTTCTTCCTGTTTTAAGCAAATATTTCAAAAGTGATATAGGACAGTCGCTTCCTGGGGGCCTTAGTGTAGTGTGGTCTTACGGTATACCTAACTTCCGATTCTTACCTGTTGACATTTGGGGAGCAGGCTGAACTCCTGGCCACAGGCAATGCAGCGAAGGATGATGAGTAGACTACTAGTGCCTCTTTACCTCCTCTTGAACGACCACCAAGTTCCATAGAGAAGCCCGCCTTTCTCTACCTTCAGCCAGGTTGAGTCGGTGCTCCGACGGACTAAAGGGAACAAGCCGTCCGGACAGGATGAAATACCGTACGTACTGTTGAAGATGCTCCCCAGGAAGGGTAAGGCCTTCTTGTTGAACATCTTCAAATTATGACTGCGTATTTTGTACTTTCCATCTTCCTGGAAAAAAAGGAGACTCGATAGAGCATACCACCGGAGCAGACGGGAGCCTGTTTGTAGTATTCATGGCATCCTTGACCTCAGTGTGACACTGGATAGGCACCTAACCTTCTCCAATCACGTCAAGGAAAGGATGAAGATTACCAAGCAGAACTCGCATAGGCTGTATCACCTGCTCACGTTAGCCCAGCTGTCTCTCCGACTGAAGCTGCAGATATGTAAGGCTATAATTCGTCCAACGCTACTAAATGGTGCACCTCTTCAAAACGACCTTGAAAAAACTCCAGAGCTACCAGAACTCCATCCTTCGGCGGATCGTCCGAGGCACCACACTGCAGGGCCAGGAACAGTGTCATCTATCAAGAACTCCAGTTTCCCTGTTCAGGAGTTCATAGACCGACGGCACATCAGCACAACGGCAGCTCTTTGATAGGCTGAAGGCCTATGCATACCCTCTCTTCCAGGAGATTGCCTCTCCACCTAAACCTGGGAAGTGGCAAGGCCCTGTTCCCTTAGTCGACATGCTCGCCAGAGGTTCAGACTCAGTTTAAACCCAACCATTCACCACTTACTAGTCAAGAGGTCCCTTCCCACTTGTGACACCGCAGACTGCAAGTAAGCGCCACAAAGCTCTTCTGCCCACAACCTACCTTAAAATTCCTTTGAGGCAATGAAAGGATATTTATGTTTATTATTGTATACATATTCCTCCTTTGGTATAATGTATTGGTTTTTGTTAAAGATAATAAAATTAATTGAAGGATGAGAAAAAAAAGGGCCTTAGTGGGACGGTTTCGGCCAGGAAGGCCTTTTTTCCAGTATACTTGACATATTATATGTTCATGTGATGAATAGATTTAGGAAGGTATAGGATTGTTGCAACTATTTAACGACTGACCCGCAATTGATCTGATTTCAGTTTCAAGATTGCGAATAACGATTTAGTGATAAACCTTTTTACAACTCTAAATATCAACAATATGAGGTCTGACCAACTTTTTTTTTCTAAGAATATTTGTTCATAATGAAAGGAAAATAAAAAAGTAATTATTATTACTTACCTGGGAATTCAATACCGAATGAAAGAGAGGTACATTACTTATTGATTGAACCATAGATTCTGTTACTCAAACAATTGAACCATGAGCAAGAGTTACTTGAAGGTGAAGGGAGAGAGACTCTAACTGGAAGCGATTGTTTATATGAGATGTCGATTGTTTTTTAATGATGCATCAGATGTTATCAATGGAATGTATCGATTGCAAGTGAGCGAGAACAGTTTAATCACCCAGATTTATAGTAAGACATTACAAATATGGCGACGAGGATGGGATCTTTTTAGCTAGGTTGTCTAGAGAGTAACGAAAATTCAAAGAAAATGGAATCAATCGTCAACTGAAGACTAAAAAATTTTTTTAAATTGAAATATACTATTTATAACAATTCCGAATATGAGTGTAGGAGTAATCGCGGATCATCTACGAGAGCTTTCACTTCAGAACTAGGACAGGTCGACTGCCTATCAAAGTATTGAAGTTTAGTGCTCTCTCTAAAGGAATGAAAGTGGTCATCTACGAAACCATCGTAAGACCCTAAGGTTTAATACCGAACGAAAGAAGGTACACAACTTGTTAATACTGTAGGTATTGGTAATAATTTAGTATTAATATTGTGTTATCATATTACACCAAGTTGATAATATGAAATCAGATGAGTGGTTGTAAGAAGGAATATGGAGAGGGAAGCGCATACGCAATACAATCTCCACCATTATTTTATTGCATATGGATGTCAGAAGTTCACTTTTGCTTTTGCATCCGACCGGAGTACATATTCATCTCAATCATCATGATATATATATATATCATAGTATTATATAGTTCTTTTCTCATACTTTCTTTTTAAGTAAAACTGTATATTGTTATTTAAATCTTTTTTTCGTTTTAATTCTAGAAACTGTTTTAAAGCTTTCTAGAAACAACTAAACGATGTCCTTAAATCTTGCGCATAAGTTGACTGATATCGAAATTGGACGCCCATACATCATCGGAGAGTTAGATCATGTAAAAACAAAACTATGAATTGCGTTGTCGCTAATTTAAAGGAACATGACAACCCTTTCAGAGTATTCCACCCAAAACGTCGGCAGGACACCGATGATTTTAAGAACAGCAATGAAATAATTTCTGTAATTTATTATGAATGATTAGAACATAAAGACGATCTAACATTTATTTAAAAAAATCTTACGTATCTTCTATTCTGATGAAATAAATTGTTTTATTTTCTAAAGTTGTATTCTATTCTTTTAATATTTTATCATCGATAAGAACATAATATACCTCTAAAGTTTATGAAAAGGTTAAAAACAAAATTTTCTATTTCATCCTTAATGTTATATCATTAAAATTCAAAATATATTATCTACACTAACTATTAAAGTTCAAAATACATTGTCTACAGGATCATCCGAACAAACTCAGCATTTATAACGTAGGTATTTCATTATATTCAAGGTTATAAACCACTGGGAAGGTTGCAGAGTATAAAACAGATAAAAGGAAAAAAGTAAACACCATTTTATTAACTTTCTGGCTATTCTATTTGGTGATAATAATGACGTCACATATCCTACTCCTATGTGTAATGTATTTATATATTAGTGGTTCAAAGTTTCTTTACTTCCCCCAAAAGAAGAGATAACCAGGATTAACTATTCCTATATTGATGTTTCAAGTTCAAACTTGAATTCTTAGGGATTAAACGTTGTGCTTTGTTAATATTTCACGATAAAATTAAAAGAGAGAGTATTATAATTTAAAGTCAAAAGTATTAAAAGATCAGAGAGATTAAAAAGTCCTACTTAGGTACGGACCTATTTATCTCCCAATTTGTTTATGCTTTAGGGAATATTAAAGTTTAAAGTTCCTTGTTTACACTTATCGAAGAGATTATAAGATAATGTTCTACATATAATTGTTTTTGTTTTAGGTTTCACCAGTTAAAAGTACCTACATTGTTTACACTTATTAGATTAAAAACATATAGTGGATTAAAGGATTTTTGTTTTCAGAGATAACCTTAAAGTTTAAAGTCAAAATGATTAAAAGATTAAAAAGTCCTACTTATCATTGTTTATGTTAAAGGGCTTAGCCATTCTAAGTCCGATTCTACGAATATGAACGTTGTTATGTTCGCGAGGCTCTTGTAACCGGACACATTCAGTCCCTTCCGAAACCTCAAATCTCTCAAGTTGCTGGAAAACAATGGCGGAGAAAGGTTATAGGATCAAAAGTGGGTATGCTATAAGCAAACGTAACACAAAATGGCGGCTGATAGCAGGAAGTACTGTGATTGGCTAATTAAAGAGGGGTCACGTGACGAAAAATGAGGTGTCATAATGGTCACGGGATTAAAATGGGATGTGGCTTAATGATTAAGGTTAGATCGAAGTACAAAAGTGAGTCTGGCGGAAAGGCACGTGCCAAATCGATATCCCAGATCCCCCATTAATCATCTACTAACGTGCTCAAGCTTTTGATAAAATCAAGAGATTAATTAAGAAACATCGAAATCTTGCTCATTACAATTCAGACTCTCTTAATTCGTTTAGTGGTGGATAGATCTCACTATGCAGATGGAATAGATCAACAATTACCATTTACCAGCCAAAAGTAGTCTCAAGCCGAGAAGTCCTACTCTCAGCTACATAAGGAGGGGCAGCCTTGGTGTTAGGAATTAGCAGATTTCATAGCTACTCCTAGGAATGGAAGTTCATTTTGGGGGACTATAATCGGCTCTTATTATCATCTTTGGACCAAACCATGGCATCCTAATTTGCACGGCAAATTGGTTGCAGCAGTGAGCATTTATTTTGTCTACCTGCATTTGTATGATGTACAATAGGTGAAGTTCGATAAAAATATCGCCGATTGGGTTTCTCGAGGACCACTTCCTGAATTTCCAATATCAAATGAACCTGACCTATGTATCAACTACATTTTTGATGTTTGGAGTGAATTTCCATTGAATTACAAGACAATTTTGTCAGCAACCAAGAAGAATGACATCCTTATGAAGCCAGCCACATTTTTCTATGACCAGACAGTTGGATGAGGACGTCGTAGAGATAGTGCGATCTTGCCAAGCATGAAATACAACTAAGGACAACCCCCTCCACCCACCCAATTGCCTTCTCATAAATTATCTGGGGCCACTGGAGAGATGTTATCATTGATAGCCACACGAGGTGTATTGCAGCTTTTTCTAAACATTCGATGTCCACGGAAATCACTTTGAAGATCCTGAGGCATGTAGGTTGGTACTTTTCGGGCAGCCTGAAAACATCGTTTCTGCCAAATACACCTTTTTTGATAGCAGCACTTTTTTTTTTGATAGCAGAAATTTTCCTCAGCAAAATAGTGTTGAACTCAAGCATTGAGTGCCATTTTCACCAAAGACCAATGGTGTAGCAGAGAATGCAGTACACCCAATTAAATGCAGTTTGAAGATAGCTGCAGTAAATTATTTTGGTTTAGATTTAGATATTGACTGAACAGATTCCTGTTGGATTAGTGTAATATACATCATATTACTACTGGCCCTCAGCTAAGTACCGGACTTGACCAATAGTTCAAATGGTTCAGTGAATAAACACTCGACCCAGCATGTGAGTGACAAGAGTGTCTGGTGGCCTATCCTATACTAGTCTTTTGGAACTTACATATACATAGATAACTAATGATGCTACTTTGGAGCCAACTCAGGAGATTACAGACAATTGCTCCAGCACCTGTCAAGAGGACTAACTAAGTGAGGCAGCTCGCCAATCGAAAAGATGCACACCCTGGATAAGAAACATGGACAAGCAATTGGAGAAGTATAATAGGCATATTTGCCTCTTCCCAGAAGCAGAGTTAGAGAACCAACTGGAGAAGAGGCTACATCCAGTTTTTTCAAGAACAAGCCATTTATGACATGTTCTTAAAAAAACCCATTTATGGTAGTGTGGATTAACTAATGGGGGAGTATTAATACATTAGGATGGAACCAGAAGTGTATGAAGATCTCAAGAGGGATTAACTCAAGTACTTTCCTACAGCTGAAAACCATGTGGGTCCTCCTAGCCTGATGGGTCTAATGTTGAAAGGAAGCCCAAATAAACTGTTTGTTTTTTTTACAGTTTTCCCATTTGTCACATAAACGAGAACAATCTTCCAATAAGAGATCGATAATCAATATTTTTACAGTTTTGCTGATATAAATATGAATTTTTATATTACATTCCAACATCTCACAGCTCATCATAGAAAATGGGGTTTCCCAGCTAAGCTTGTACAGGATAAGATCTCCTATACCCCAGATGTGGGGCATCTGAGATGACCTATTATATCATTCTTATCCAAATATGGAAAGATTGATTGTCACTACTACAAACACCCATATACTGCCAGGTAAGCTTTTTCTTCTCTGAAGATCATACCATCCTGAATCATAAGATCAATTGTTCATTCCAATATTCATGAAGGCAAGCCAGAAATTTTTCTTTTATTTCCAGCCAACCAACCTCATCAATAAAATAAAATATGTTGAATCCCATCTTTGCAGGTCTCTTGTTTGAGTTTATGTAGATTATCTTGCATAAATATATGCAATTTTCAATTTTATCAATTCTTGCTCAATTGTTTCAAAATAATATACTTTTACTGGTTCAAAACCATCATCTGGAAGTACAGGAGGAAAGGAATCTACAATCACATGAATGTAACTATGAAGTTAAATCTCTGTAAATGAAGGACTATTCATTATAATATGCTAGATGCTAGGAGCTTCATCTACGTTAATAAATATCTCAAAAAAATGCTATAAAATGTGAAACACTTCCTACCTTATGAGAGTACATTCTTCTATTGCCAGAGGTACACCATACTTGTTTTTAAGGTGATATTTACATGTTGACCTCCTTGTAGTTTTTTTCACCTCTTGTTTACTGTTGCAAAGTACTTGATCACAAGGTTCTTTTCTCTAGGCTTGCTTTCATTGCTAAACCTGAATGATCTCTTAGAAGTTGTATACACACAACACCAGACTTCATGTTTCATAACAGACAGCGAAGAAATCAAACAGGCTGTGCTACGAAGTCCTTCCATACTACCCTTATTCAACAGAATTATCTCCAACAGATTTCAATCTGTTCAGGAATTTGGACAACTTCCTTAAAGGTAAAATTTTTTTAAATGACTTTTAGGTCAAAAATGCATTTTCTGCCTTCATTTCTTCACAAAACCCTGAATTGTTTAGTTCTGGTATTGAAAAGTTGATAACACGTTGGGGGAAATATATAGAAAATTAGGGTAAATATTTTGCATAAAAATATTTCGATTTCAGAAAGTTTTTTTTTACTAAATAACCTTTCCTATGAGAAACAGACATTTCATATGAAAGGATCCAATAGATACAACCACAAAATCATGTCCTCGTTCAGAGATAATCATAATTAGTATACCTGCATTTTAATGCTAAGGTTTGCAAAGAAGTAATCTATTTTCCAACAATTGGTAAATATAGTCTTCATAACATCTTAAATGTACAATAATTAAAAACTTGTGAACTTCTGTGCATACAGACCCTTATCATTGGCAGTAGTCTATTACCCCATAACCGAATCAATCTTACCACACAGACATAGCCCAATGGATAATTTGGAGGGAGGAATAAGAAGCTCAGCCTACAAAAGACTGAGAAACCCAAAATTAGTTTAAGCTCTCTCATTTATACTAACTTCAGGAGATGGATCCATTGAGAAATCAATGGAATATGGTCAAACATTGAGAAAACCACAAACGACGAGAATGACACAGACTCCAAGAAAAAAAACTTGAAACCTTAAAAAAACTTCATGATGAAAACCTGTATGGGTTTTAAAAACTACCAAGAGGCTGCACCAAGTTTTGTGAAAAATTTTATGGAGCATTTCAAGATCCAGCTCAGAGCTCAGAAGTAGAGGAAAGGTCCTTTGTAGTCCTCAGGAGTAGCAGTACTAGTAGGTTAGGTAATAATAATTAATTTTGCCAGTAGGAAAATCAGGTAGAAAAATTAGGAGAAACATGACATCAGAATTTATTAGATTCTATTTAAATATTATTACAAAATTGTACATTTAAATTCTATCAGGTAGATTTCATTTATATATAAGGATATAAATTAGTTGACAGGACAGCAAAAAGCTTAAAAATTATAACACAGATATGGAATAACATTCAATATTTGTAAAAGTTGCTGTAATACCATCTTAACGATCTTAATCTTTCAGATCAATTCTAAAAATAAAATTAAATAGTTATAACCTCTCGCAATAAATAAAAAAATCACACCAAACAGTCGAAAGGTACAAAACGATCCAGACTTTATTAAAAGTCTTTTCAACATTTATTTACAAAAAACAAAAAAAAATCTTATATACATTTTTAATGCTATCAATATTTCTAAATTATTATATATGTACATTTAATATCTTAAAAAATCATATAATTACGCTCCATCAAAAATGATAAGAATAGGAACAAATAAACAATAAATGTACAATACATACATAAAATGCTCTCAAAAATGGTAATAAGAGAGCAAGGATGAAAATAATTTTTCTTTTATCCATTTAAAAAATTATGACTATATTTATAATTTAAAAAATATAATTGTTCGCAAATGACTTCAATGGAAGTACCATAATTAGCTTCCACAAGGTTTGGTTTAATTGGTCTATCCCCAGTAGGTAGCAAACCTAAAACAATATAATTAATTTAAAATACAATTTTGATACATTAAAATCCCCCTGAGTATAGGACATAAAGAAAAAGTCACGACTGACACTTATTCTTATATACTATATATAAGAGGTTAAAAGGACAAATCATTGACTGTTTACAAAGTGATACAATTTCAGGCCTTAAGTAAGTTAACAACCGAAACCAGCTGATTTTAACTGTAGACATCTAACCTAAAGGAAAAAACCTCATAAAGGCATATTAAAAATGACCTACACTCAAAGGGCTATGGACAATGTATATTCAGGTATGACATAAACATTAAAAAATAGTTACACTTAGTTGGATACTTATTGTAAGGTACGATTATTTAATCTGACAGATCAACATATAAAACATCCAATAATTTCAAACCTACCAGCCAGCCATCCATTACAGTTTTAGGACTGTAAAAATATATTGTCTATTGAATTTGAAAAACAACATTATAATCAAGATTTTAAAAAAGTAAACCTTTTTAATAAAGCTTCGAGTTCCGAATATTATGTTGATTGAAATAAAATATGACATTAATTTAAAAAAAAAGAAAAATATTTAATTTGATAAATCTTATGAGTACACACTCAGAGTAGATAAATTTCCAAATTCCACATGGGAAACAACTATCAACAATTATTCACAACAGCAAAAATCAACAAATATTCACTTAATCTAATCATTTTTTTATATCATAAGATATGATCATAAATTGAGGAATGGATGTTAAAGATAACTACCATAATTTCATTACATTTACTTTCTCCAGAAGTTTCATGAAAAGAATATAGGCCATAAAATATCAATGTATACAAAGAAACAAAAATAGGAGCTTAATAAAAAGATTGAATTCATTTTAAATCCACACTTTTTCTAAAACTAGATGTCATATTAGGTTATGTTTACTATATTATAGTATGGGCTACATCGGGTTATATAATCAAGAAAATAGGAAGAAAACATACACAGAAAAATATTATAGACATAAACATATAAACATAACTAGAAAATTTTGCATGTTTGGAATAACAAATTACCAATTTTCCTTTCCTTTAACTAAAACTAAATTGAAAGGATTTACAAATAAAAAAAAAGTTTCAAGTTTTCATAAAATTTGTCAATAAACAATAGGGGAGAGTTGATTCTATAAATATAATACTCCACACAACATAAAGCTATTGGGCTTCAGAGGATCCAAATACAGAAAGATCAAAATAGTCCATCTAGTAGATCAAACTAAGGTGATCTGATATGATGTTAAAATAATACAAACCATTTATTAACTGGATTTGTTCCTTGGTATTCTTTAATTTTCAAGACAACTTTTCACCAGTCCACAAATAACTATGTGAAAAATTATATCATGAAAATGATTCTGGTCCCATGAATTGAAGAATAGTAGCCTATGTTTCCATGTTCATGCAGAAATATTGCCAGAATGAAGAGGGCTCTTTAGAGACAGAAAAATTAATTATAATATTTTTTAACGAGTTTTTATAAGCGAATCATATTCGATGATATCTCATTAAAACTCTGTAATAAAAGAGTGGGGATGTAGAATGTTATTTACATTTACCTCCTTGCTCAGCTCACCACTTTGCTACGATTCATTCCTCTTTAACCATGGCTCAGCCCTCAGCTTACCTCTTTCGCTACAAACAGGGTTTATTAAATGCTCATGTCAGGAAGAATCTACAGATAACATAGAAGCCATGTCTAAAATTTAATTATTGACATGCATATATTAGAGGCAATAGCCACTATCAAAGTATGTAGTGGCAGATAAACTATCCCAAAATTATTTTAAGACATTTGATGAATGTATGTACTATTACGTCCTATAAGATTTATCTTATTAGAAATAAGTAGGTAATCTAAAACAATTTACTTCAGTGTTTTTTTCTTTCCTTCTTTTAAATGCACATGAGCTCCTATGCATTAAAAAAAAAAGAATGAGATATGTAAAACTTATCAATATATTTTTTAATAGTTGCGATCCTTAGAAATGACAAGTTATATCCACTAACTGATTTGGCACTGATGACCAATAAATCAGAAATGAAGGGAACGTACCTCCACTAAAAGATGAATGTGACTTACTTACAACATTGAAAATAAAAAGTTTTATTAGAGAATTATTAGTTGACTGTATGTAATTAATTGTATGAAGAGGGTCTGAGTGGCAGTTAAAAAGGGAACATAAAATACCAGAAGTAACTATTTATTTGTCACTAATGTTTTGCTCCACTCTGCAGGGTTCAATGAAAACAAAAAATCTAATGTGAAATACAACTATAGATAAAGAATATACATAGAAAGTTGCATAAAAAATTAAATGAAGTAACTTAAGAGAACAGAAATCTAAATGAATAGAATAATTATTAACATTAAGTAAAATAATGAATAATACATTTCCAATTATTTTATTCAATACTTGACTTGTTATTAATAATTATTAAATTCCCTTATATTCTCTTAATATAATTTTTTTTAGATTTTTCTATGTATGGCCTTATCAAGCTTTACAATGTTCGAATCTTGTTTTCATTTAACCCTGCAAAGTGGGGGCAAAGCTCTTTCCTAATGAATAGTTGTTTCTACTACTTTGTACCTTATTGGACTGTTTCCCAGGCGATCTTTCTAATAAAAAAAATATAATATAAAAATTTAAATTAAGGTAAGCAGGGTAAGTGCCGTGTTGGGGGCAAGGGCATAAATTAATTATTTATGTCAAATTTGTTTTGTTTTGAGAGCTACAATTATGATAGATGGTAGCTCACCTGATAAAACAACTTCAACACATATCCCTATTCATGCACTTGTCTTACCAACTTACCTTACCAATAAAACTTAAGAATAAGCTGTCAGCCAAAAAAGCCTGATATTATAAAGTCAAGTTTAAGTGAGTAATAAATAACCTCAGAGAGAAATCAAATTTTGACATTTTATAATTAAATTAAGAATCTACCAATGGGATTCATTAGTAATAACATGTTCAAGTATGGAGGACCAATCAGCTTTGAAATGGTTATTAATCATGTATTAATTGAATAAAAATACTGTCTGCAACTAAAAGTCTATAATAAATCTGATTTTTTTTTTTTCAGGATCTCTAACATCTTAAACCTGGTTCAAAAGATTTAACAACAACTAATTTGATGACTATACTTAAAAAGTTCAAAGCAAGTAAAAAAAAAAACAAAAAAAAAAAACACAGATTTCAGATACGTCAATCACCACTTTGCCAGATTTAGGTAAACATTAAAATAGTATGGTGAAAATGGTTTGAGGAATACAATAATTGAATATTTTAAGGACTGAATTATTATTTTTTTTTAAGTCTATCTTTAACCATACAGACGGGTAGCATCGATAAGTAAAACACATTCTTTGATTGGATTTGTTGTTTACTAGGTCCAACAGAAGTAATCAATAAATCTATTTTAGGATAACCTTCCAGATTAAAGAATGAATATATATAATATTCATGGATGGATGGATTATGATGGTGAATCTTATTAATCGTGGAAACCAATTGCACGACTATTGTAGGAATGATATGGAGACGGGAGATACGGCTATCAAACAAATTTATTTAAAAAAATGTAATTCTGCAGGTTGGAGCTACATATTAATGCCAAACAGAAATTATTCCTGCATTATAAAAATAATTAACATTAATTATGACAAAAGATATTTATCTAAAGAGTCATGAGATAATATATTCAAGTTCCAGTTAAAACACCTTTGGAACTTTTCAAAGGACTTTGAGAAAGGGAAGTGCATTTTGTGTGATGTATGTTTGTTTTGTTAGTAGCAAACGTATCAATCAAAGGTA
This sequence comes from Halyomorpha halys, assembly GCF_000696795.3. Classification (NCBI taxonomy): domain Eukaryota; kingdom Metazoa; phylum Arthropoda; class Insecta; order Hemiptera; family Pentatomidae; genus Halyomorpha; species Halyomorpha halys. The sequence goes on from NW_027114159.1 coordinate 444,852, forward strand.
AGGCTCAACATTCGATCAATCAGGGTTTCCAAAGCTTAATAACGAAGAATAAAGTACATGAGGTATGCTCAAATACTATACCCTCGGCAATATTGAGCTTTATATGAAGATAAAGAGATTTAAACTAAAAGAATTGTATTAGGGAGTACAAGGAACAGACAGTGGAGAAATAGGTATTACTAATACTATTTGACATATTATTCATCTTTGATAGTGTTTGGTGGCCCGACTTACTCCAGAGGTTGCAAGAGCCCAGTCCTGTGTTTGATGAGTTGCTGGAATAGCTAAAAGAAATGAGGGTTACTTGCCACAGCCTAAGTCGATGAGCTGGCAGCTATCTTGGACTGAAGATGCACCAATCTTGTGTGGAGAAAGTTGAGTATGGCCATACCAAGTCCCAGCCCATACTCATGAGAGGTTCTACAGACAGGTATCACCGGTTATCAATAAAGATAAACTTTGTGAAACATTAGGACGAAGTGATGAGGTTACATACCTTGGCATGAAAACGAGAAATGGCTTCCACACCACTCCTAACCTAGTTTATAAGGAATAGAGTGACCCTGTCGCTAAATGGATAAAACAGAAGAGGAGGCACATTCTGGGGCCTCAGGTATACTGCTACAAAAATAGGTGAGATTCCTTCACCTTAGACACTTCCCCTCCCACAGATAAGAGGTTACTGATTTTCTGGGTGATCTTTTGTATATTTCCTCTTACTTCAATATTTTTATAGGTAACCTCCCACTGTATAAGTTGGTAATGGAAATTTAACTTTGATATTAACTCAGTGATGGAAAACACTGTTCCATTCATTTCCCGTCTTTATGAGCTAATATTTTTCAGGTTATCAATGATTGTAATTTATAAAGGTGTTTGATACAATGTCATAAGCCTTCATTTTATCAGTTCCTAACTACAATAAGTATTTTTTCTCCAAATTGTGAAGTTTATTCCATGTAATAATTGATTGGTGAGAACAGATTTTAAAACAAAAATGTATAAATAATTTTTTTTTTTTTAAAAAACAAGATAAATATTTTAAAAATTTATTTTGGCAAATATCTTGCAAAATGTTATTTGATTTATAATCATTGATATCAATGAGATACAATGGATTACACTAGTATTTATATAACTAATCAAAATAAAAATGAAATTTTTTTATTAAATAAAAAAATAATAAAGGTGAACAATACTAAAATCTTTTTTTATATAAGATGGTCAGGGTCACGGTCAAAAAGAACAAATAGTTTCACACTATTTGTTCTTTTTAACCACGACCCTAACCATTTTCTTATATTTATTTAAATTATACGGTCAACTATATATATAATAAAATCTTTTTTAGTTTAGCGTAACAGACTGGTTTATTTTAATATCCTCTTCCTCCTTCACAATCTTATAAAAAAAAAAAATTAATCAGTCCATTGTACCTGGATTTCTTCATTCTTCAACTTTCATGCTAAAATCTATTTTGAAAATTATTAGAATAAATTGATTTTTTAAAATTAATAATATCCCTTTAACTAAAAAAATGAACAAATTGGCAGGTTAAGTAGACAAATATCCAGTTTTATATTTATACAGCTCCAATCTAAAACGCATCGGTACGATGGAAATTTAGGAATCATTCATCCACAATTTACAGTTCTTTTACAGCAATGAATAATCAGCAATTAAATTTTTTTTCAATATAAGGATGAACATAAAATCTTCAATTCTATTTCTTCTGCAACAATAATAATATAATAAAGCAATACTTGTTCACTACTCAATTCATTATATATCATTATTCTGGTGGTTGATTTGAATAGGCCCGTGTGAAACCTCATCACTAACAAAATTAGTAATTTCAATCACTATCCAGTTTAGTTTCCTTTGAGTAGCTATATGTTTAGACAACCTTAATATAAAATATTAAGAAAAAAATATTTTATGTTCAAGGATTAGAATAGGTTTCGATGATTTTTATTACTGTCTTTTATTTCTTTCAATATTGCTACTGCTAATAATGTTTTATACTACTGCTATAAGATTTGTTATAATGTTAACAACCACTCATAACATTTTTATTTAAATCATTATAAAACGAAAGAAAAAGTTATAAAAACATATTACTAAAATTAGTATTAATCACGAAAAAGATACAAAATAAAAATAGCTTCTAATAATAAGTTATTTCTAAATCAATAACAACATATATCAACACAACCATATTTCACATTGATTTAAAAGTATTTTCATATTTATTTTTACAGCAGTAAATAAAAATTATAAATTTCATTAACAGACCAAAACTTACAATTCAGGAGTTTGAAAAAATTATGTAAATTGGAATTTGGTTGCTTGAAGATATCGTTAGGCAATAGATTCTAATATTTAATATTCTGTCGTTTATACTCAGAGCATGTTAGCAATCAACTCTGCCTTAGTCTGGTCCCAAACCCAGGCTGAGAAAGAAGGATTGGGAATAAAGCTTGCAATTTAACTCCATAAAAAAACAAAAAAAAAAAAAAAACCTTACGACATAAGACCTATACAAAAATCAGCCAAACTAATTTTAAAAATGGACAGGGTCACTCTAAGGAAATTCACATGGATCCATACTGGTTAATATGAACCTAACCAACATATGATGTACCACATCATCTGCTAGTGTGACCCATTAGTAGACTTAAAGTTTGCACTATCTGGCATGGATCCAAAACAGTGCTAATTTATCAACCTATTAAGACAAATTAGATTAATAGAATCTAGTAATCTTAAGCTTTAAGTAGGTCGTTACGATTAAGATACAGTGCACAATAGGCTTTACACGCTGCAGTGCACCAAGCCCAAAGTAAAAAAAAAAGACCCTAATTTTACCTCAAGCAATTCCGTTTTAGACAATGAAATATTTTACTCTAAGTATAGATTGGGATCACTCCTGGCAACTCCAACTTGAAAACTACAACCTTGGCTTAGCTGTGATGCAAGAGCTGAGGTGGAAAGGAAATATGCTTATGGAGAAGCAATACCATAGAATCTACAACAGCTGTCATGTACATCAACATGTATCAGAAATGGGTAGTCAATAAATTTTAAGCTAGTGAGTCCATGGATTTCCATCTTGTGGTTGAAAGGCAAATTCTAAAATTACACTTTTCTCAACTGCTACAAACCCACTGAAGAACCATCTGACAATTTATAACTGATAAATAGAATTTATAAAGAATCTACAATAGTTACATAAGACTCTCAAAAGCAGTCCCAAAAGTGATACAAAGGTGATCAAAAAACTTTTACTGTGGAGATTGTCAAGGAACAAGTCTTCAAAACAACTAAAGAATTGAACAGTCCCCAAGATGACTTAAATGAGAATGGCTAAATGCTTATTAACTTTGGTGGATCTAAAATCCTGGTTGTTGCAAAGCTAGATATTCTTTGGAAAGAAAATTCTTTAAGGAACATGGTGTAAATCATGTTCTGATTAGAAGGAAGCACAGGTCCAAATTAATAAGCTGCAGGTCCTAATGAGGCACTAATATGGACATGGACCATTAGCTGATAGTCTAGAAGGATATACAATTTCCGAAAAATTAGGGGAATGATGAAGGAAAAGATAGTGATGAGCAGGCTAAAGGATTTAGAAGTTGGTAAATATCACCAGAAGTTGGATAAAATGGTAGTGAATAACATATCAGAGAGTGAAGCTACAAGACAATGTGATGTTCTCTGTAAAGCAGTCTAAAGAGTGGTGAAAGAAAAACAAGCCGTTCATTCTCCTTGGTTTGACGTAGAGTGTGCATTTACCACAGAGGCCAAACATAGGAAGAAGAGAGAATGTGGAAGAACGCAGCTAGGGGAAATGGAGGAGCACAAGAGACAGGATAAAACCGAGGCTTTCTATAAGAATGTAATGACAGCACATGGTTACAAGATCTCAAAGGAGATTTTGACTTAAGTCATTTTGTCATGGGCTATTTGTAGCCAAGGGAGCTAAAACGTCACCTTAGCAACTTCATAACTGCAGCAGTGCCGGTTCAAATCCAGCCTGGGGAGAGCTTTAGTGGCTGCCCCATGAAATGAGAACTTGACCCTCTCCCATAGATTAATATAGGTTGGTTACAAAAGATAACCCCTCCACAACTGCATATCAGAAAAGGTAGTCAGTGGGTTAATAAAAAAAAGTCATCTTGCCACTTCGATACCATTTAAAATGAAGATACAAGCCTAGACAACTTGGTAACCCGAGAGCTGACACCAGACTTAACATTTCATGGTGTTGTTGAAGCTATTGTCAGACTGAACTTTATTAAAGTTGGAAGTGAAAATGGGATTCCAGTTGAGCCTCTTAAGCAGTGGTGAGGATTTTCAGAAAGCTCTCTATATCCTCCTCACCATCTAGGTTGAAAAGAGGATGCACAATCAGTGGGAGCAAGATATTATTTATCGACACCACTAAAGGGAAAATATTTTAGACTGTGCCAATTACCGTAGGATCTTTCTTTTCCTAGTTCTTTTGATATACAAATATCACTAAATTATATTACTGTACAATGGAATGAAACTTTAAAACAATTTTTTTCTCCTCCAACAACATTAAATTATAATCAAAATATGATATGAGGGATAATATATATTTAAATATCTGGCATGGCGCATCACATAACTTTCACTTACCATTCTACTTTGAGCTGAAATTAATCCTTGTTAAGTTTCTAAACAACTTCTTTATAAATCATGATGGCGGTTCTTCTTCTTATTATTTTCCATTTATAGTTTAAACAATGAACAACTAATACTATCTTTTAATGCAGTTGTAGTGAGGTTGTTATGACAATAGACAAGAAGTTATGAATATTGTTTGAGTCTCAGGGCTTAGGAGAAATGTTCCCTACACCTCTGCCTAAAAATTCCAATTCTAACTTCTCATTAAAGAAAGAAGACGTTCATCTATAGTTAATATTGATGAGAAGATGGTTGGGGGTGTGGTCAATGAAAAACACAAATAAGTACGATTAACTTATTTTAATGTGCCAATGTTTCGGCTAGAGTTTCTAGCCTTCTTCAGGACTAAAAACAGAACAAGTATAGAACCAGGTATAGAAAGGTATAGAACCACAGTAAGTATAGAAAAATAAAAAAATAAAAAGGAAGTATAAACAGAATAATTTTACACATAAAATGAATAATTTTACAAAATAGAATTAATAAAATGAAGTGATGAGAGAAGCGGGAAATAAAATGTATACATAGGTAATTGAAAAAGTGGGTACAATAACATAATTAAGGAAATGAAATAAAAATGAAGTTATATAATGCAAAGAAGTATGAACATATTAGTTATTATTAATTTAAAATTTAAATATGAAAAGAAAATGAAAATTGAGAGGAAGAAAATATATGTAACAATAATAGATGATAAAGAGGCAAATTATAAGTATAGTGAACAAAACTTATAACACGGGTAAGGAAAATGGATAAAAGTGGAGAAAATAAGGGGTAAGATTAATTAATTAATCGTACTTATTTGTGTTTTTCATTGACCGCACCCCAACCATCTTCTCCTCATTCATCATCCACGGTCAACTATCTCTCATAATTATAGTTAATATTAATAAAATGAGGTATTAAAATGACTTCATTGAGATAGCTGCTACTCTCATAGAAAACTTAAATCATTTTGAACTAACTATTATTATCAACCTCCTTTTATTTTTTTATTTTTTTATCTATCTAATGGTATGATCAGTTCATCAATAGTAATAAAAGCTTATATACATTAATTTTAGAATTTTTCCCTCAAGGTCTTATGCCCTTTAAATCCCATAAAAAAACAATCCATGATGCCTAGCATTACTATTATTTGCATTTCAAACACCATTTTTAATCCTTATATTTTCACCTCAACGTTTTCTGATACCCTTTTTGCCAGAGATAGAATGATTTTAATATGAAAAAGTTCAGAACGGAAAACAATAGAATACAATTTTTTAAGTTTTTTTTTATAATTAAAGTTATTCCATCAAAACTGTTTAAAATAGGAACTTTTATATCTCAACTGAGGAGTAGAATTGTTCCCTGAAGTTTCTTGTTTCTAGCATGGTACACTTTGTTTATATATATTGTCTAGCATATAATACAAGGATAGATAAAATATGTGACAATCAATGTCTCAGGCCTATCAATTTGTTATATCTTCCATTACAGATCAAGACCAAGTAATGTGGTAATAACCTCTGACATAAGTAAAGGTGTGTCAGTCAGGTGTGAACATATTAAAAAGACCTTATCTTCGGAAAGAACATGTCCGAACTGAATATGTAGATAAAATGTGCACGGTCACTGAGCCTGTCTGTGTTGAACCCTCTTTACAGCCCCCGGCCATGAATAGTCATAACTTCTTGTCTATTAACAATAACAACCTTGGGAACTTGAAACCACTATTTTTAACCTATAGCATGTGATCAAATTCTTTAATATTTTATATTTATCTATTGTTTTTTACAGCAAACAATGATGAATGGTTAATTATTTCAAATACAAAAAAATTGAAAGGGGTTTAGAAATTTTTTTTTTTTTTTTAATTCGGCATTTAAGCCCTGTTAAACTGAATTTAAATGAGGATAATACCTAGGTGATATTAATATTAATTGTATATAGATATGATGAGTTCAATCAAAATGGTTAGATGTATTTTCAAGAAAATGGTAAAATCAGCGATATATAAACTGCTTTCAAAATAAGGCTTAGTAAATCTGGAGGAGATACAAACACTAATTCACAAAATTATTTTTTGTATCAAACCTCTTTATTTATTTATCCAGCCATGGCATTATTAAAACAACAAGTCAACAATATTCCCTTAGTGAGGTAGTTGAAGTTTGTCAAAAAGCTAACATTACTAAATTAATTAAAAAAAAATTTGAATGTGCAAAATGCCTCACACTAGAAAGAAATTATAATTATTTCTTTAATTAGTTATATCATATTAACTTTGTTCCCTTCCTTTCTGACAGATTATATTATACTAGGGCAAATTGAGAATAGTACATCCCCTCCTCAGTTGGAAATATAGTATATCCAAAAAGCCAAGACATAAAAAGTGAATTAAACATAATAATTGCAATTCACAAAACATGTAGGGGATATATCAGGGCAAGCAAAGCCGATGATTTTGTTTTGTAAGATAAAGATGTGTGTAGAATGATTAGATTTTGGATGAATAATACTGATAAAGAAAGACTAAAACATAGGTTGAGAGATTATGTTAAGGTCAAAGTCAGAACAGATTGTAGATATGGGCTTGATAAGGTTTAACAAAGGTAGTTAAATGGGTTACAGCTCTTAGGTAGCATAAAAAATTTAGGTTTCCAAACAATTTAACCTATTCCAATTTCTATTCATGACCTCAAGTCTCATAAATGCGCTATTTAAGATTTCGAATAGAACTGGATTGTCGTGAAATTTCATCTGTTATTCCCTACTTTCAAATTCTACCAAACCCCGACAGAAATTCAAATCCTGGAAAAGACATTTAAATAACACTAATTTCATTTTGCATAAAATTAAATTTGGTGGTTTTCCACGGTTTGAGTTTTTCTGCAAAAAATGCTTTAACTAAATTTCTCTTGTACCACGAGTGTATGTGCTCCAATATTTATTCATTATTTAATTTATAAATAGTTCGAAATTTACAAATTTAAGGTATGCATTGAATTAAAAGATGAAGGGTCAAATTGAATTTTAAGAAAAAAAAATAAGGAACCATAAGTGATAATTGTTCTTGGAATAGTATTAACCAGAGGTTTCTAGTAACAAAAAAAGGCTCTTTATAATAACCTTGTTATAGAGAGCATTCAATGTATTTGGTTTTAACATCAGAGGAAAGACTCTGACTTAGTTGTGAGAAATGGTAATTTAATTTTTACATTATATTACCTATTTATATTATTTTAAATAAAAATCTAACAAAAAATGGTTTAGTTTGATTCAACCAAGGTTAGGTAGGCTTATCATGTAATAATATTATAAATTAAACAATGAAGTTGATTACTGCAGGGTTTGAGAATTTTATATATGTACATTTTGAGTATTTATTGCATGATTTTGCACATTTTGGGATTTTAACTGCACTAAAAACAGGTCTTCAATTATGAGCAAGGAAACTCAGTTTGAAATTTGTTTTTGTTGATATCCCAATTGTGTCAATGAATGAGCCACCCTTAAAAAGAATTTCTAAACTTAATTTGATTCTCTTGAATTGAAACATCTATTATTTTATCTAAATAATAAAATTTTATTTATGAATCCAATTCAAGCAGCTGAAACTGATTTAATGATTATTAAGTACATCAAGGGCACTCTGTCCTATGCAAATGAAATATTAAGAATTTACATAATTTTTAATTTATGATACCATAAAAAATTATAACCCTGAAATGGCAATGCAGGGCATGGAATACCCCAGCCTGATTTCTTTAATGTTCTGGAAAACTCTCACACCCTTCTCTATTCTCTTAATGTTCTTCTAGTAATTATTTTCATGTCATGTCATTCCTAATTTTAGTCATGGTTTAAATTTGGAAGTAAATAGAGGAAAATATGATGAGCATATAGTACACCCACTCCCATCGTCCAGTTATTGATTGTTTTATGTGAATCTGTGACTCATCACATTACATGTTCTCGGTACTTTTTCCAGTTAAATCATTTAGTCAAATGCAATATATAAAACAAATAAAATCAGGAACATTTTTGTTGAATTAAAGAAACAAGAAGACGTCAATAGGGAAGCTTATGACTCAGAGGATAATGTAGAAGTTCAGGATCCTTCAAAGTCAGAAGAAAAGGTAAATATATTTCACCAAAAGAAATAGATGCTGAAATTCCAGAGGAGCATATTTTTATTGGGTAACACATTTGGATCAAGATCTTTATGTGCTTTTAGGTAAGAACAAGTTTAATTGTGTTCAATGCATCTAACTGGAAAACGTAAAATCAAAGAAAGCCTTTTTATCTAAATTGGGCTTAAGACTAGTGAAATTATCTTTAGTGAAAAGCTGAGTAACCTTTTTTATTCATGGGTGTAGTGGTGATTCCATGTTTCATCCATTATCACATATCGATGGAAGAAATCAATTTTATTTTGTTTGAACAGCGCTCTGAATTGTCAACGTGTTGTTGTTTCTTGTCAAGCAACTTTATTTTACAGTCTTTTAAAACTATTTTGTAGAACTGCCAATTAGTGTTCAGCATCTTCGGTGTTTAAATTCAGCATACCACTCAATAATAGTTGATTTCCCAGGTGCTGAGTCCCCATGATACTTATCTAGCCACTGTTCGGATTCAACAGTATTTTTCCCCATCAAAAAACAGTATTTAATCAACACACAAAATTCCTTTCTATCCATTGTCTTGAAAATTACAAAACTGGGGTCACTAAAACGAATAGAACCTCTAAACTAAAAGTCAGAATGCCATGAAATTTTGACACGTACTGTTTGAAGGTTAGTAAAACCCAGAAACCATGTGGGTCTGTCAATAATATTGCCATATATGTATCAGACTGAGGGCTTATTGAGTGATGCATTAAATAACATTTTGTGCCATTTATGCCCTGATTTTGTGCATGAATCTAGTGAAGTGCTACAAGAACTAAATAATAAAAGCAAATGCACAAGGAAATTGACTTTTGTGGAGAAATTCTTCAGAGACCTCATCTCAGCTGTTAAACAAGATCGCACTGATAGAGCTCAACTGAGAATGTTTTCTTAAACTTTAAAAGAAGTTCTGTATCAAGTGGGACCAATATTACTTTACCATTACCAAAGAAAACACTGTTATAGGAGAAGCACTCACAATTTAGTGTGAGACGTTTAAGAAGCCTTGTACACCTGCCTTCAGGAGTTTATTCAGATAATATAACTTTTTTAACTTAAATTTATTTAGGTAATTTAACTTTTTTATAACTTGTTTGGTATAATGAATGAATAGAAAGCCAATGAATTTATATGAATGTTTGTACATAGGAAAACATGAAACACAAAAGTTTGGTGTAGTATACTTTAAATGTCAGTATAGGTATTGAAGTAATCGGTAAGGGGGATCCAGATTGCATGGTGCTGGGGGGAACTGAACTGGCTGTTTTCTACTGGGCGCCAGTGGTGTAGTAGCTCGCCCTAGTCAACTGTCCTCAGCCTGCTGTACTGCCTACTCCCCTCGAGTAATCGTGACTTTATGGGACGTGATGTACTTGCCTATCTATTTAAACTCATTTAAGTATTTAAGTTTAAGTATTGGAAATTTTTTAAGTAATGATGATATTCTGTACTACCATGTTTTTGAGGATGCTAAACATAAATTTGAGGTTTGCCAACATTTGTTTTTACAGAAAATTATATGTATATAATAGGAGATGGTCGGGGGGGTGCTGTCAGCAGGAAAAAAACACAAATAAACAAATGAATTATTTATTTGTGCCGACGTTTCTATTATTATATATCTACGGTCAACTATCTTCACACCATTATATGTATATAAATTATAGAGTAGAAATTTCA
>NW_027114159.1:455838-456419 GCF_000696795.3 Halyomorpha halys
AATTTTTTAAAATTTTCTATCATTGTATTTACACTAAATTTAAGAAAAAATAAAAGAGGTGAATTAAGGAAAAATATACATTAAAAAAATCATAGATAAAAACTAAAAATGGTTGTGGGACAATTGATATTTGCATTTACTATCGAACATTGAACAAAGGAAATAGGACACTTGTTGTTTAGGCGCGGGGAGATAACATCTCATGGAAGCAGAGGGTGCTGACCATCCTTTGTTTAATGTCAAAGGATACTACTGAGGTAGATTTTGAGAAAGAAGACATTGCCTATTTATATTATTTTAAATAAAAATCTAACAAAAAATGGTTTAATTTGATTCAACCAAGGTTAGGTAGGCTTATCATGTAATAATATTATAAATTAAACAATGAAGTTGATTATTGCAGGGTTTGAGAGTTTTATATATGTACATTTTGAGTATTTACTTGATGATTTTGCACATTTTGGGATTTTAACTCCACTAAAAACCGGTCTTCAATTATGAGCAAGGAAACTTACAGTTTGAAATTTGTTTTTGTTGATATCCCAATTGTGTCAATGAATGAGCCACCCTTAAAAAGAATT
>NW_027114159.1:456480-465378 GCF_000696795.3 Halyomorpha halys
GTACGATGGTAAGTCAATTATTATCAGAAATATATAACTTTCGTTTATTTGTGTATTTTTTTATGACCGCACACCCCGACCATCTTCTCATAAAGGAATAACGAATATATATATACACACATATGAAATTTCTACTTCATATTTTTTTTGTTTGTGCATTAGTTTAAGAATATTTAATCTTAGTATAATGGGATCCAGAATCTCAGTGGAATGTAAGGAAAAAGATCAGAAAATTTACTTTTGTTTTTTAGGGGAGTGATAACAAATTTCAACATCGTCAACTCGGTTTTTTATAAGAAATAAGAGAAAAAATTCTCTCTTTTTTTTTTTCTAAATAGAAAATCATAACTCCTATTCATTTTATAAAATATTAAACAAGAGCACCTACAATTTTAATTATAATGATTGTTTTGTTTTGAATGTCTAGCTAGCAACAAGCACAAGTCCATGAGATCCCTTTTGTGTTATTTATTTGCCCAGACTAAATTCCTCTTATGGTTCCATTTTTTTTTAAGCCTAGATATAATGATTCTGAAACACTTCTTTTTTTTTTTTTTGTTATATTTACTGATATTATAAATTATTAATTTTAACAATAAACCATTAGATAATTATTTTGGAACCTTTATAAAGTTTTAATTGCTAATTTTCTCATATCAGCAGTTTTTTAGATTTTTTCTCGAATTTTTTAACTTTTCTAGAATTAAAAAATTTCCCAATTTTTAAGTGGTGTCTAGACACCCTGATATACACAACAGGAGAAAAATATTTAATGTAATATTATAGGGATACATTAGTATCTGGGTTCTACAAATATCTAAGGGAAATTAAATACAAAAAGAATAAAACAAGATAAACTTTTTGCATTCGAGGGCTCCAGAGCAGAGCCATTTAAAATTTGATTTTAAGAGCAGAGCCATTTAAAATTTGACTTTAAACTCGAGGGTTCCGTGGTGGAGAATGCAAATAATTTTCAGTTCATAACATGAGGACAAAGACAACTCGTAAAAACTATTGTGTATAAGATATTTCACTTTTAGTGACAAATGACAGTGGTGGCTTATGGATTATTATGCTGGTAATATGAACGAAAAAAAAAAAAAAAAATCGAGTGTAAAGCATTAATTACAAGTACAAAAACTAGTTATTTCTCAAAACATAAATTTCAGAAATATTGCCATCTCTTCTGTGACAAAACTAGGGTGTATCAGAACTTAAATTTATTTCTACATCTCTTTATAGTTTTAACAAGCAAAGCTGTTTAAATTTAATTTTCATTTTACTAGTGACATTAAAAAAAAAAAATTACCATTCAGGAGAGGCAAAACAAGACTCCAACTTTTTATTTTTAATTTAGTTTCTACTGTTCTATGAGGATACAAAACATGGAAGATTACATTGAGAGAAGAACAACGGCTTAAAATTTTGAGAATTAACATAGAATATATATAGTAAAAGGTCGAGTTATCAAATTTAGACAGCTAGAAACACTATGCTGCATTATGCGACTGGGATCAAATAAATTGATGTACGTCAATGTACGAATTGAGCATATCATCATATGATAATATTGGGTAATAAAACAAAAGAATTGCTGAAAGGAGCTATCAAATCTAATCTGTCAGGACATAAACAATCTAGGGATTGAAAGAAATGTAGATGGAAGGATAGTGTTAGGTCTGATGTTGAAGAATTGGGCTTTAGCAAAGTATATTGGAATGGTAGGGTTATTGGCATTGAACAATAGGCTGTTTGCTAGGCCTTAATATTATTATTTTTTTGAGTGCTAAATCCAAATTAACAAACAGGATTTTTATTTCAGCACCCTTTTTAACGAAATATAACTAATTCAAACTTATTTATTGAATATACAAAATGTTCGTGAAGATTTAAAGAAAACATTTTTTATGAAGGAGATGATCATGGCTGTAAGAAAAAACAGTTATTACCATTTCCCCCCCTTTTTGACCACAGTCCTGACTATCCTTCATATTAACTTATGGTCAATCATATATGTATGTATATAAAGTATTAACCCAGAAAAATCTATCTCCCTGTTATGTCTGAGAGCTTTTGGAAAGAATGTTGCAGAAGAGGGTCAGGAACTTGTTTGTGAGCCAAGAAAGCAATAGTATAACAATTGATACATACAAGATACGGAGATATAAAAAAAAAGCTGTTTTTTTTCTGGTTAAGAGGAAATATACATGTAGGCTTTAAGAGGATTATAGAGTTTATAGGGGAGAAATTAGAGTTTGAGCAGGTGGAGATAATCCAAGAAAATCGAAAAGTACATGAAGTCAGTAGGGTCAATCAGTGTACCAAGTCAAGAAAGCGCTTCTTATTCATGCAAGGTCTTTAGAAATTTTATAATTTCTATTTGTTTTATATTAACTTTTCTTATGGACAATTTAATGCTTGAATTAATATTACAGCTATTATCTCTGCTCCAAGTTTTAACTTTCAACTTATGAATCTAAGTGAATAATTCCCTCCCTGATGATTCTAGCATATATTCGAAGTAAAACATCTCTTTTAAGATTATTAGTAAAACACATTTCTAATGTTCCATATGGTCTATAATAATCATATAAATGTCTGTCTCTTTATTGTTCTGTATTGCTAATTCATGTCTCTTACTGAAGTTAGGAAGGCAACCATGGATTATTTAGGGAGAATACACTGTTCTCTAACTTCATGCAGGTGTCTTTCATTCCTTATTTAATTAATGAAATGTATTTTTAAATAGGGGTTAAAAGAAATGTAGATGGAAGGATAGATTCACCTTTAGACACAAACTTTTTACAAAAACACCTAACTTCTATTTTTAGTTTATTTGAAAGGGTATAGAGGTTTGAGTATTTAGGGTCTACAATAACAACTTAAACACTACATAAGTTCAGCAAAACAGTTATTCGCCACCTACAAACTACCACTGTTCAGCCTTCATTGTGAAAGGGCGAATGTCAAGTTTCTCATTACCGCGCCACGATTATTCTTTTAAAATATTAATTTATATTTCATTTTATATATCATATGCTAATGTTTCAACCTGAATCTCAGGCCTTCATAAGGGGACTGACTCTAACAAAAATTCTGTTAAAAATACAAAAGGAATTTTTAACGAAACTTACTTCAAGTTAATGGAATTTCACCAATAGAACTCATATTTAACAAAATTTTCGTTTGAGTCCCCTGACGAAGACCTGAAATTCAGGTTGCAACATCAGCATAAATAAATAACTTTCGTTTATTTGTGTAAAATAAGGTTTAAGTTTGAGGAAATTATTTGGTTGATTTTTTTTTAAATTTTATTTTAATTGTAGTGGTAATGGAGTATTCTTTCAAATATCTGTCTTATCTTTTTTTTTTAAATTATATCTATTTCAACCTTGTTTGTACCCAAAGAAAATTTTCATATTTTTAATATAATTTATTTACTACCATAATTTTTTTTATTTCCTCACAATCCATGATTATCATTACCACTACCAATTAAGAAATCTATTTTGTTTAAAAACCTCTGTTCTTAATAGAGAGTTAATACTCGAATATATATTCTTTATTTTGAAAAACTTTACAACAATAAAGGTAAGCTCTTTTTAGCAATTCATTCATAACTATACTAAATGAGTTAGATAACAATAATTTATTCGAAAGTTTGTTACTAAGAATTTATATTATCATGTACTTATTGATATTTTCTATTTGTCTATATAGAAATAGATGCACCCAAAGTAATAACTTATTTGGGCAACACTGCTCGAGCACAGCAGGACTAAAAAAATATCAGTATCAGTAACCACAAGATTAAGTTCGCTAACTAAGCTATTTTTCCCTCAAGGGATTCAGGCTCCAGCAAAGGGATTTGAGCTCTATTTAGTGTTACTGTACTTTATGATCCCAGGAAGCCACATGGAAAATTAGGGAATTTTGGGATAAGTTAACTCACTCAAAATTTTGGCCTCGAAAATTAAGCTTTTTTTAAGAACCACCTACAAATGACTCAAATTACTTTTTTATCATAATACATTACTTACTTAGTTATTTTCTTCTTCTAATAATAAACAAAGATTACATAAATGTTACTGATATTTGAATTATGTACAAATTAATAAATCATAAATATTTCATGAAAATGTCAATGAAGCTGATAAACTACACCACTCATGGGTACGCTTAGATGTGGTAGCTGACTCAAGGTCCTCATGCCATTACTCTTTCGCTACCAATTAATTGCATTGTTCTAAGGAATCACTGCAAGTATTTTAAAAAGTGACAGGTGGTTTTAAAGAAAAAGAATTGCTGTACATGCTTTGTTTGAAGAATTTTTCATGAAAGAACACTTCAAGAAAATAACAACTTAAGTAATTGAAGACTAGAAAAAGTAACTTGAGTCATTTGTTAGTTAATAACAAGTTATAAAGAAGACAAAAATGTGCAATTTATAGGATTGAGGATGTTATAACGACTAAGGAGTTGCTAGCATTGGTATCAATAGCAAAAAATAACTAATTATTCTAATATTCAGCTTGATTTGGAATATTTACTTCTGTTACTACATAATATACATTATTATTTGTTTCTTAACAGTAGTTCTCGTACAACTATTTGATCTCTCTCTCTCTCTCTCTCTCTCTCTCTCACACACATTGGTGTACTAACAGCTAGGAGGTTAGTATATCAGTCAGTACACCAAGTTAGCGGTAACAGCCAAGTTTTAGGCCTTCATAAAGAGGACAGGCACAGTCAAATACTTGTAGAATCACTAGAGTTGCCTTCCTCATTGAGGCATAAAACTAAAACAAATACTTGCTAACACCAAAATAATAAATGTTTTCCTCTCTGACTGTACCCTCAACCTACACCCTGGTCAACAGTATCTATACTATTAATTAATTGTGTAATGTAAACTAATCAACCTTTATAAATTAAAGGAGAGATACAATCTCTTTTAATAACTTACTTTCAAATTTTAGTTATATTATTAATTAAAATATTTAGGAAGAAATAAAAGTTATAACTTTAGAACAGTGGTTGCCAACCAGGGTTCAGCAAAATAATTTAGGAAGGGTCATTCCATGTCAATACAACCCGGTCCTAAACCTTACCATCTCAGATTTTCTTCAAATTTTTCATAGACGTGTAGGAGGTATCCTAGCCTCTCTATTTGTAATAATGTATAGGTTCTGCTATTTTCCTACTGCCACCTAAGTGTTTCACCATTTTCCTATATCTGCCATTAGAGTTCTACCACCAAAAAAAAGGTTGGGAACCATAGCTCAAGAAGTTATGCCAGAACAATTCTATTCAACACTAATGTTTCTTAAAATTTAATATCATTACTTTTATAACAAATAAACCAGTTAAGTCTCATCAGATCATATCGTAGTTCCCTCAATAATTCATGTCTCTTAATTATGTATGTGCGTGTTTAATTAAATGTGTATCATAAAACATTTATACACATTAACACTCAAAAGAAAAAGGTTGGAATAACTGCACATGTTAGGGTAGGTGAGCATGCCAATGGAAAACATTGGAAAAATAATGAATGATTTTTAATTCCTTTAAATCAGCTTTTCAATACAATTTTAAAATATACTTAACAGTTGAAAATAAAACCTTTTCCAAAACATATTTAAAAATTACATAAGAGTACAGATTGATAAGTTATTCATGTTCCTTATGAGCATGGCAGAAAAGGCTGGTGACCTTATCCACAACCTAAAACCTGCATTGGAAGTGTCAACAAGCAATACTGTCTGGACTTGCCTACATTATTCTAAAGGAATATTATGCCGGCATCGGCCATAAATAATCTGTATCATAAACATAATTATTTGGCAACGAACAAACATTATTAATTACCAATTATAAAGGAATTAAGAATCAAAATTTATTTATTTTGTACCTATGAATTATAGAAATCTTTAATTATACTCTTAGAATGACCATTATAAAACAAGTTAATTTTCTAAATTTCTTTTTAACAATTCTAAATAGTTCTAAGCAAAATTCTAATTAGTCAGAGGTTACATTGAATCAAGAGTTTGTAAGGAAAAAATTGTTGGTGCTTAAAATAACTAAAAGTAAACAAATAAATAGTTAATAGGAACACTTTGCCTTTTGCCAATAAATTAGATCCAATACAATCTTTTGATTTTTAAAATCAAGTGATAAGTACGATAGTAAGTCAATTATTATCAGAAATATAGTAATAAAATTTTATTGTAATCAAATAGTGAACTTACAAGTACATCATTTTTCTATATAATACCCTTGCTTTTCAAGACACTTGGTCCATCGTAGTACAAGTTTCATGATTCCCTCATAAAAGGTTTTACCCCACTTCTTTCATTGCTTCATCCAAGGTAAATCGACGGTCCCTTAATGCCTCTTTGAGTGGACCAAACAAGTGATAGTAAGAAGGGGCAAGATTGGGAACTATATGGAGGATGAGCCAGTACTTTAAAATTGAGTTTCTTGAGTGTTTCAGCAGTGTGTAGTAAGCGGATGGGCATTGTCGTGCAACAGCGCAGCACCTTTTGATAGGAGTCCTTGGCATTTGCTTTGAATTGCAGGCTTTGCTTTAGCTTGGCAGTAAGCATCTCACTGATCTTTCTGAAACGCTCCAGAAACTCCTAATATTGATATTGTAACTGTAAGCAAAAATATTGATGTAACTCGAAAAATGATGTACCTGTAAGTTTCCTAATTGATTACAATAAAATTTTATAACTATATTGTGAATAATAATTGACTTACCCTCGTAACTTAGACATCTACTGTTACACCAATTTTTGAGATAAATCTGATATTAAATTGATGGGTTTCATCATCAAGAGCATAGACAATTTTGGATTGTCTTTTTAACAAAGAGGTCAAAAGGTGAGTTTGTGATTGTTTTAGATATAAGGGACTTCCTAAGAAAAATCTGACAAATTCACCAGAACCATTTTTACCTAGAAGTCTTTCAACATTGTAACCAACCTGAAGGGAATAAAATGCAAAAATTTTAACACCAAAATAAAAAGAGTTACCATAAAAAAAAAAAAATTATTAAGGAAATGGGTTTAAAAACAAAAATTTTATAAATGAAAAAAGGAGATAAAAGTTAAAGTATGAAACATTAATTAACAAAATAAGGAAGTGAGTTTATCTTATCAAGATACTTACCTGCCTACAAGATGATATTAAAAAGAAATTATAAAAGAAAAACGTTTTTCCTATAATGGTCATACAAAAGATATAATTAAGTTCCATTTTGGCAAATACACCTTTCCCACTTGCGCATCTCCGTACATGCCTACCTCAGATATATACTAATACATTTTAAATATGCTCTTATTATAAATTTTACTTAATTTTGCAATATCATGTTCTATAAAAACTTTACAAAATTACTTGAGCTATAAACAAACTCTAATTTGACAATAGATAATTTTTTTTTTTTTTTAATCATTTGAAAAATCTTATATTACTGAATCGATAAAATGATTTCTTTTTTTTTTTCTCTTAAATTAAAACAATTGTGACTGAGCTTTAGGAAAATTAAAGATATGAAAATTTTGTCCTTAAATCTAGTTAGGTTATTATTATTCATTTATTCAACAGACAGAGGAACAGCCAACCTTGGAATATCAATAAATCTGCACCAAGATATCATAAGCAGCATAATACTATTTGCCTAAGTATTCAATAAAAAAATTGGTATACACATCTTACAATAAATAATAATGAACAAAGATTTTATTAGGACATCAAGGGTACCTACTCACTAAATTCTCCAGACAAGAATTAGTATAGGTAAATTAAAAGCTTATAAACACACTAAGTCATAACTTATAAGATCCCTCATTGGAGAGTGGGTAAGGCACTGAATTCTCAGGCCTAGATGCTATGGTCCAGTTGGGATAAGGCATAAAACATATTTTCAATTTCAATCTCTGCTATGACAAAAAACTTCTGATTTTAGAGTAAAGAGATTCTGGAGGACACTATTAAATAGGTACTTTAATCTTGAGGGGGAAACCTAACAGAGCATGGCCATATTACATCCAAGCATAATCGCTGGTCTAGAAGTAGTACTTCCATCATTAAGCGCTGAAACCTAGAATTTTCAGGTTCACAAGGTTGTAGTGAGCACTACAGGTTTTTTTATTTCTTCATAATAGGTAAAAGAATCAAACGAGAGCCTATCAATGCAAAGCTAAATGCCTTTACTGGGCTCAAAGAAGCCTGCTAAATAAATGAGATCAGTCAAGCATAAATAAAGATTGTTACTAACAATGAGAAAAATGGTTCAAAAGAAATATTTCATGGATCAAATGTTACAAGGTCTCTAATAATTAACTTATATCACTTAATAAGAAAATGCCATTTTTTTCTCCTTTTAATGCATTGGAACAATTACTGTTTCAATACTTGTTCCAACAGACATCAATATATTTAATTTTTTTCAGGGGACGTAAATGAATATGATTAAATTAACTAAAAATATGTAATTAACTCATCAAACGACAAGATCGTTTAGGAAACAATGTAGTACTGAAATAGGACAAGACATTATTCAATTTCTTGGATTTTCAACCCAATTATGGTAGAAATGACTTATCTTATTCAGTCAGTACATGAAGTATTTTAAAATATAATTTATAGTTTATCAATAAGAGCATACATAAAACTATCTGTACACATGCTCATACACACATACCAGCGCACAAGACATCAGACATGGATACACAGACTTTCATGAATATCTTATCCATCAGGTGACTTATAAATAAATATTTATATAATACATGATGGATATAAGTAAATATACAAACACGCAACACATATTACAAATATATATCATATCTGGGCAAATAGTATTTTCATTATTACTATTTATAA
>NW_027114159.1:465588-479652 GCF_000696795.3 Halyomorpha halys
TTTTGCTATAAATTGTTCAGTACCTAGACTACACTAAGGATGTAGTATATGCCATGAAAAAGTAAATACTGAAATATTTAAGGCATAATCCCCATCAAGTTTACTTTATTCCAGAAAAACCTAAAATTTTCATCCTAACCATAGTATAGGGGGAATAATAAACAGTAGCTGTTCCAAAAAGTTATTTTTTCATTCTTAACTCCATATCTTTTAAATAACCAGCAATACTAAAAATGTAATAGTACATCACTTCATTTACACGAGTAGAATAAATTTGCTAAAATATGAGCCCTGATAGAGCTGTTAGCAATCACTAGTTCCAGAGATACAGTTATTCAAAACGCAAGGAGTTGTAATTTCATATTTGCCAAAACACATTCAACAAATATCGATTATTCATTAATTGGAAAAAAAATAAGCTTATTTTTAAAATACTGTATCCCAGAACCTGCAGAATGTACACAAATCTATTAGGGCTTATATTTTGGTAAATTTACTCTACTTTAAATGATGCTCTATTAAGTTATTTAGTGTTTTTAGGAAGTGTTAAGGATATCGAGCTATGGAAAAATGAAAAATTAGTATTTCGTAACAGCTGCCATTTTTAATTTCTCCTAACTATGAACTTTCTCTTGAATAATATTTCAGGTGTGCGCACCTAAAATATTTCAATATTTACTTTTTAATGACATTTACTGTATCCTCTGTATAGTCTAGTAAAAGACAGAACCATTTTCTAACAGGAAAAAATGCATAATTTTTACTTAACTTGAAAGAACTCAAAAATGAATGTTTTGTAATTTCTGGATCAGCTGCCATTTTTTATTTCTCCAAAATATGGTTGGCAGAGTCCTTAAATAATTTTGAGTGAATAATGGATTTGGTTACTGGCCAATTTATTTAAAGCAGGCAAATTAATAAATTATGTGTTGTCATGAATAAATTGTTGTCCAATAGTGGAGTCCTTTAAAAAAATAATAACCACTAAGAAATACTTATCCAAAAATTGTCTTCCAACACCACTAGGAGGAACATAAGTGTAATCAAAGCACCAAAAAACTACTTAAAATTGTACCTCCTCATCACATAAGCCATACTGTGAAAACTGAACACTATTTTGGGATGAGGATGTGAGAAGGGTTTTAGGATCAAACAACAAAACAAAAGGTTAGTAAAACTTCACCTTGAAACATAAAAGGAATAGGAAAAAAAACATCCTCAGAGCCATAGATATTTAGAAATTTATATTTCATTTAAGTTATATTTAAAATAAAACAGCTAGCATATATTATTTTCACAAGATTCTGTTTAGAAACTTGGGACTTAGATTTGAGAGGACAAAGAAACCATATATTTTTCAAAGTATTTTTTTTTTACAGTATTTCCATTATGTTAAGTTCACAACATACAACTACAAAATTGTTGTAGATGATTCAGGGGGCAACATTTAAAAAAAAAGAAAATTTGATCTTCAGGGAAAAATTGAATTTTATAACAGGAAAAGTTCACATATTTGAATTTTTTGAAACACTGAATTGTTAGTAGCTTTTATAGTATTTACCCCAAATTTTATTAAAACACTTATAAGATAAAAAAAAATAGTTACAATACACCTACACTCCTGTGCGCTTCAGTTACACCACATGCATGTAAGCATTCATAATTATTTCCATTTACTCAACCATACATACTTGAAATCTTTCAGCACATGCATGTGTCCAAACATTCTTGAACATGTGAACAAAAATAACCAAGGAAGGCACAAACCACCTTTTGAGTGTATTCACACACATATTCAATAATTAAATATAACATTACAATAAGTGGTTGATTGTATCAAGCATAGCTGCTTTGTAAATGTGTAATGGGAAGAAGAATGCATATATACAAGAATAATATACAAATAAGAGGAAAATAAAAGGAATATTTCAGTCTATAAAAAATTACTGCCACCCACCCGTATTTTTTAACAAATATGTATAATACAAAATGTTACTTTTACTTGCAAATATAAACAGACAAAATACTAAATACAATAAGGCAACATATAGCTTTTTCTGAATTGTCAAGAGAATATATATAAAATATACTTCATACAAATTTTTATGAATACTGAACTAAGAACAAGTTTCAAAATTATGATGCCTATTTATACAAACTTTAATTAATTAAAAATCCTGAATTTGCAGAAAATAAAATAATTATAATGATATATGAAGAAAAATCTCTAACTTAACTAGAACGGAAGGGTCACTGAATTAACAGATAAAAGTAGGAAACTGAAAACACGTAAGCATTCTTAAGTCTTAGCATACACATATTATCTCAATTTTGGAAGATTGTTGGTTGACCATGAATAATTATTCAAGAAAAATGGTCTGGGTGCCATTAAACAGGAACTTAAATAGTGCAAAACTACTTTTAAGTTCTAACCTTTTGCCCCAATATGCAGGGCTCCATCAGCCAAATAATTCTCAGGCTTATTTCATAGAAGAAAGCCCTCATGAAGCTCTACAAATTGGGGGCGAAAGTTTGCTGCAGAATAAACAGTTTTGTATTATTTGAGTTCCTTTTTTACAGCAAGTGGACCATCTTACTAGAGTTATTTCAATTTCGGTTTTTACTCTAAACCTTTAGAAATAATTCAGCCTACTTAACACATCGAAATCTATTAAGACTATGGGCGATTATACGGAGCTCATAGTATCAGATGGGTCAGAATAGGCTTTCCTAGACCAAGGTGCTGTAATAATATAATATAAAAAATATGTCGAAATATTAAATCAATGAATAGGAAAAAAAATACAGCAGCTTGTAACTAATATAAAGAAATACATATCATCCAGGAAAAATAATATAGAAAATCCAAGAAAGTCTACAGAACTAGTAATACCACTATTATGTCTTGTTACACCATTAATTTGTCAAATGATTTTAAAATTCCCAACTAGCATCTATTGTTATCTACTGACATAGATAAAATTTCAACAAGCATACAATTTTTTAAAAATACCCAATTACATTTACAGTTGAGAATGATGATAAGAATAAATATTCTCTACATTGCCACTATTTTGATTTGGGAGTTGCTTGAAAGATGTAATGGAAGTTCTTCACTTCTTAAAACTCATACCTAAGGTTTTAATAGGGATTTACATAGGGGTAAAGATATGTTTTCATTATATTGGTTACTTTGATTTCAATACAATCTAACAGTTATTGTAATTATGGTAAATAGAAGTAAGTAATTATAATTAATTACTGAATATGAACCATACATAAGCTTGACATTCAATCCCAATTAGGACAATTAATAATGACACATTTTGATTAAATTTGACATATCACTAAATAATCCAAACGATATTCAGTGTCACAGTACGGTATATCTTTTTGAGATCATCCATCATCTTAATGGAAAATTCATAAAAAAATTTCAAAGTTTGTAATTAATCTGTTTATACTGAACTACATTTTGTTTGCCGAATTGCATATACTAAACTGCACTTTGTATGCCAAATTTGATCAAAATTAAGGGTTTCAGTAATTAAAAATTGACCAAATTGGTATTAAAAGTGAACTAGATATAAACCTGATGAGACAAGTAATTTAAGAAAAATATGATAGAACTAATTAATTTCGTTAAAGATATATTACTGATTGACCATATGGTATACCAAGGAGATGCTCTAGGTATCATAGAAAAAGTGGCAAATATACATTAAATGCCAATGCCTCAAACAAAATTGTAAGTATTCCACTGGGCTACAAAGAAAAGATACAAATTTCTTTTTGTACTATATCTTTGTGACTCAGATGAATACCTGACAAAGCAGATCAAAACTGTCTTATAAGTTATTTCTGACAGCTTAGGAGAATGTCTCTTTCTCCCAAAGCCCAATTAATTTTCAACAATAAGTCAAAATACAATTAAGTGAAGAAATTTAATATTTCAATAAAAAAAAAAAAATTAAATACGTAACAGAACTCTATAGGTTATTCACTATATGAAATTAGAATTAAATTTTTCCAGATATAAATGATAATTCCTTCATAAATCATCCAAAATATATTAAACTTAAAAAAAGTTGAAATACTTAATTAATTAAAATTATTTTTGTACTAAACTAAAAACCAAATTTCTCAATTGATGGAACTGTTGTTATAAGTTATTATATTTCCAATGTTTTCAGAACTACTTATCAAACCTGGTGTTTTTCATACTTGAAAGAAGAATTATGTTCTATGTCAAATCGATACAATGTTTTATATAGCTGATGACGCAAAAAGAGGGAGAGGATAAATAGTATCAGAAAGCATTGACTGTGGACAGTGTAAAACCAAGTTGAGCAGTCGTGGCGCAATGAGAAATCAGAACCTAAATTATATTCTAGTGATAAAGAAATAAAGAAAATAATTTGCATCTCAACACTTTTTGTTCGCCAATATTTATACCCAGTTTATCAGTTATAAAATAAAATAACTGCATTTGTAATAATTAAAAATGTTAAATACCCGTTAAATACTTTAAGATATTAAAATAACTCATTTAAAGACATTGTAATACCCAAGAAGACTTTTTGTCCTATTTAAACTTATATATATATCTAATATCAAATTTCAAGATTAATTTTACTACTTATCATTAATTTAATTTTATTTGTATTTATTTTAGGGCCTTATTATTCACCGGTGTCCATTAATGCTGTATGTAATTTAATAGTTTCCATTTTTGCACCCAAAAATATAAAATCATCAGAATGACTAAACTAAAGTATAATAACAGCTTGAGATAAACCTTTGTTTGTAAACACTATCTTTCTAATCTCATATTCAAGTGCTAAATAAAATATAGAGTAGAGGAACAAGAATAACCCTAGATATATTTTTATTATCTAGTTTGAGACTGATTGTTTTATTACTAATAACAAAGGTTATTAAATAGTCAACTACTTTCTTCTTTGTTAAATCATATTACATGTCCAAAATTTAGGCCAATCTGGCCATCATTGAGGACAATCTTAATTATAATTTTACAGACTCACATTTATTTATAAAAATTTGTAATTATGCCATCAATTTAACACAGTAAAAAATAAACCTGTATTTGTCACTATAGTATTTAATAATAAATTCTATTCATTGAACATTTGCTGTGATAGGTTAATGATAATTATATACAGAAATAGTAAAGAATAGAATTTATTATTAAATGCTATAGTGACAAATATAGGTTTATTTTTTACTGTATTAAATTGATTTGGGATAATAGCCTACAAAGTGTAGTAAATAAATAGGAGTCTGTGAACTAAAATTAAGAGTGTACTTGGATGATGGCCGGATCAGCCGTAACGTTGGAGATGTAATATGATTTAATAAAGAAAGTTGTCGAGACTATTTGAATATCTTTTGTTATTATTAACAGAATAACACTGTTTTTGACATCAACAGATCTCAAATATCTTGGAATAAAAACTTCCAATTCAGACTCAATTAAATTTTTTGTCACGAGGTTAACTAATTTCTCCATTATCAACTGCTGCATAAGAGATTAAGATTTAATAGAAGAGTATGAATTTTGTATAAACTAAGCAATTGTGGCAGTGAAACCAAATTAAAATAGAAAATAGTATACCATTCTTCAGTCGTTAATTATCCTTCATTTTAGAGGGGTATCACATTTGATTAGAAAATTAATTTAAATCCAAATAAAAAATATGACATAAGCTTTGAATACAGAATTCTTATCTGTAATATAAAATTTTATTAATCTATTATTTGCTGTAAAAAAAAAAAAAAAAAAAAATCAATCTTAAGCTAATTAGTTATATATTCATACGAGCCTTACCTTTATAGAGAGAAATGTAACATCTAATAATCAGTTTCTGATTTTTCTCAATATGGGTGGTACCTTGAGTCCGGAGCTAACCGCATGTGGCACATGTAATTTGAAGGGGGGTTTGCGAATCCTGTTGGAGGGAGGTTGTGAGTAAGAGGAGGGGATGGGGAGGGACTATCGAGGTTTATGATAGAAGGGGGGCTTCTAGTTGTTGTCGATAAACTGCTAGATGTATCTGAAAAAATCAAATCAATAAATAATATATAAAATATACTAAGTTAGCAGTACCTTTAAATTAAAGGTCAAATATTAAATTCAATACTCCTGGGAATGCAGGATGATTGTCAATCAAAACCTTATAATTATTATCCCTTACTTTAACAGGTCAAAGACATGATTTACTTTAATATGTTAAACATGTCATATGTATATATAATTTTTTCAGGTTTCATTTCCGATAATTATAAGTGGAATATTATTATTAAACTAATAAAAATAGTAATAACCTGTTATTAACCACTTAAAATACTGTTTAGTTTAAATTTTCATGGGACAGGGTCAAAATGATAACAAATTTGTATCAACAGCAATTAAGTTAAATTGCATTTAACCTTTTCATCCTTCTATATTAATTTATTTTTTCTACCCTCTAATTTTATTTGCACAAATTTGATTGCATTTTATGACTACATAATAATAAAATTGCACTAGCATTCATACTTTCCACAGCTATGAATATTTAAAAATAACATAGAAGAATATATTTAAAGAAGTGGTGGGGAAAGAGTAGTAAAATTCTGCTTCTCTCTGCTTTTGAGTCCAGATCATGTTTTTTAAGGAAATAAGTTATGCTGTCTGACTGGTAAATGTTGAGGAAGTACCATCATTGCACCTTTCGGGTTTAATTTGTAGATCGGTATTTTCCTGAATATTGTTACTTGCACCACTTTTTGAAATCATGCTACTTTGATACATTATATTATGAAGAACGCATCTGTAACATTAGTAATATTTACGTTCATTCGTTTGTCAGATGTAGCTATCCTATTTGCCATTTTTTCACAATCGGGTAATTCTTCCACTAGTGTGTGGGACAATACTGCCATAAGGAAAAGGATAACATCTTAAATTTTCCAACTATTTAGAACTGATTTTTCAGATGGTGAATTATCCCCTTAAGGGCTGCTATTCCATCACTTGAAAAAATGTTACTTTTTTCAGAAGTTATAAATCCATTATGTACTTTTGAATATATACTTGTATTATTCAACAAATTGCTGATCGATTTAAGTACTAACACTAAAGTTTCGGATCAAATTGAAGCCACAAAAATTAAATTTCTCTTAACCCTGAACTAGAGAAATTTATTGAATTTTTCCCAGGTTTTGAGATAAATTTTTTTAACACCATATAGGGAATTTATTTGAGAAACGAATTGTTTGATCCTAGTGCCTTGGCTAACCGAGCCTATACTTGATACCTTTCTTCAGTCCTGACCGAGATGCAACATGCCGCTACATAGTTGAGAGATAGGTTTCAATATATTGTTTCAGTGACTAATTAGAGACTGTTTTTTCTTAATCATTTTTGCTGCATTACATCATAAATTTAATTTGTATAATAATAAAACAGAATTTAGAATTTCTTGATGAGAAAATAATAATTAGAATGAGGAACACATGCTAAATTCTGGAGATTGAGTTAGGTCTTTTTTTTTTAGGCATTCTCTGAGCATGTTTCATTCAATTTTTAACTTATTGGAGGCATGTAGCCATGATTTTACCATGGCCAAGGGCTAATTATTTCATAAATAAATATATATTTATTATGCAGTGTATAATCTAGTTTGTCCATCTCGGGTATCTATAAACTTACCAAAATATTAATAATCAAAAGTATATTATTTAAAAACTCCATTATGGTGGAGGAGAGGGGGCTGAAGACCCTCCTGGTCCTGTACCTGGCTTCTTTCTAAATTTGTTAACAAAAAATAATCTGGTATTATCATTAATAAAAATATACATGGTTTTAAAGTTGTCCATCATTATTTATCAATTTGTTTCATTATAATTATAAATTGGAAAACTTTTTTTTTTTTTTTTTGCTTAAACCCCATCATTGTTACCAAAACTTGTCTTCTAGAGGTAGACCCAAAACAAGATAGTGGGATCTTATGAACAATGACCTCCGAAGGCTGGGAATTAGTATTAATATGAAATAATATACAAGGCATTGAATAAGGCTGATTGAGTAGGCCGTGGGCAGCTGTAAAGTGCCTAATGTACCAATAAAGAAGAAGAAACCGATTAAAATTTATCACTTTAAAAAAAAAGTATTGTCTCCGTTGAAAATTTTGCAGTATACATTGCAAATTAATGAGCTCCAATGTAAGATATAACAAGATTAAACATAAACACAATTCAGAAATAAGAATACATAATAAGTAACAAATATAATAAATAAATTCAATTAACAAAAATAGCTATTCTTCATTTGAAACAAAAATTATGTAACTTGATGAAAATTCTTATATTGAATTTTTATACAACAGATTATAATAATTAATTCAGATATAACCACAAAGTATATATTTTAAAAACTTAGTACAAATCCTGTATAATGGTAGTAGAATAAGTATAAAAAATAACATAGTATTTTAATTGGATCAAGCTTTTGTGATTGTTTATCAATAGTTTTATAATAAAAAGGAACTTAGTAAGAAACAGATTATCAAACCATAGTAGCTGCTTTAAATAAAGGATACCCAACTTTTTGGTTTGCTGAAGCGCCATATTGAAAAGAAAAAAAAAATTAAAACTTTAGAAGATTTTCACCAGATGACAAAAAAAAACTAAATATCAAAGAATTAGGAATAGGCAGGGCGCGATAGTCATTGGTATTCTAATGTGATCAATATCCTAAAAGAATTACACTACCAATTGACTAATTTTTAACAATTATATTTTTCTATAATAATTAGTTAATATCAAGCCAATTTTAAATTTCTTTATGGTTCAATAAAGGAAGATGGAAAATTTATCACTGATAAGCCTTATGAAACACGGAAAATATTTTTTTCTTTAGGTTGCAACTTGCCTTCTAGAGGAAATATGGTTTAAATAAGATATCTATTAAAAGGTAATTTGGAAAGACTATATTGTGCCACAAATCAAAAGAGAAAAGTAGGATGAATGGGGTAAATGTGAGCAAATATTTCTTTGAATGAACTTTTATCTTCAGAAATTACTCGTAAGAAAAGACTATTCAGTATTAGAGATAACAATGACAATGATAATTAACGCACAGTAGTAAATGTAACCTAAATCCATAAGATGCACAAGATTAAGAACAGACTGAGGCTTTCAAGGCAAGACTCAAATACTACCTCTTTTCAAATGATTCCCATATTTGGCATGTTTCACCCCACTAAAACTTGAATAAGGTGGTAAATTTCAAGAATTTTATGTACAATAGATCTTATATAATATAAGTTCTCAGATAAAATACTACTTTTTATTCTGAATCATTTTAATAAATTTTAAACAGGCTGTTATTGTTAATTGGATTTAGTGACCTACATACTCCAAATAGGACAAGGTAGAATAAGAATAGTTATATATTCCTGTAACATATAAACTCATAAAATTTGAGTTTATATCATTCTGTAATAAAAATACATTTTCAAATACAATTTCTGCCATAAGATTTGACATGCTGAAACTGTGGTATGGATTAGGGATATAGTAGAATTTGGTTTCAGTACATATTATTACAGTAAAACTTCTTTAGCGACATTCTATTTGTATTGAAGAAAATATATATATATATATAAGTTTCACTTCTGTCGGCCAGTCCTAAGGCTATCATAATTTTTTTTTAGAGTTGTGTATGATATGCAGAAAAAAAATAATACAATGATCAAATAATTCTTATTCATATTAGTTATACAAGATATCCCTCCAGAATTCAATCAAAACCTAATTAGATCAAACTCAAATCAAATGGAAATCATTTAAATTTTGATACAAAGAAAAAAAGTTGTTTTCTCTAGTTGTAATTATATTGATAATTTGTTTCATATAACCTCTATTATCAACTGTTAACTTTTGAGGAGATATAATTAGGATTAAAAACTAAAAACAAAAAAAAATAGCAAAATGCGGCAACCTTTTTGTTTCTCGCCATAATAAAACTTAAAATTAGGTAAATAACATCGAGAATATTTATTTCTTCTTAAATATTGATACAATACATTAAAAAAAAATATCTGAGGATGATTTAATAAGTTTATCATAATATAAATTGAAAATAAAGAGAATTTTCCATGCAATATGATAAAAATATATTACACAAATCTAAATTAACAGTTCTTAACCCCACTCAATACCTGACATAAAATTCATAACACAACTAGAAAGAAGAATATTTCTAATAAACAATTGTTTTTTCTATTACTTTTCAACATTTGAGAAGTACATAATCATTTTACTGTATAACCAGTTAAATATATTTTACTCAACTTTTAAATTTAATTTAGTAAACTAACCTTTAATCCATTTGGACATGGCATGCAACATGATTTTCTTTCAATCATCAAACGATCCAACTGTTATTAATGAATCATCTTGAACTTGTACTTTAACCCACCTTACTTCATATTGTAATTTCGAGAACAGAAACTAAGTTCTACAACCTCTGGTAACAATATCTACTATTGTTTATCATGACAAAATGACGAACATATCTTCATATGTCTGATGTGTCATACGTATACTTGTGTATTTATCACTATAATCTAAATTTACTGCTGGAAATGAATGCTCTGATTCATGGGAGCAAATTCACGCTCACACCCCATAGCTTGTGAAATTCCCAGACTTTCAGTCACAGTTGGGAAAAAATTGGTTATAAATAAAACTGACTAAATGGTCATGATAAAGAATGCTTTATTCAAACAAAAACTATTCAAAAATCAACAGTCAAAAAAATTATAAGGGTGTCCTAATAAGAGATGTCATGTTAGTCTCAGGTGCCAAGGCGAGATGTTACTTGGTATCCTCACTTACTCCTCAAACTCGGCCCATAGCAAATATTTTTCAAATAAAATATCACTAACTTCCAAATGAGACTTATTAGGTCAAAAGGAAAGTTTTTCTATCATTTTACTTTATAAGATATCATAGGTTAAGAGATAATATGTAATTTGTGGATTCGGCAGAAGAATTAAGCAAAAGTATTTCCTATACCAGTAAGCCACGAGACAACTTAGCGTAAGTTGTCAATGATTTATCAAAAACAGATTGCTGTTAAAAAGTAAAATTATTTATTAAATAACTAAGCCGAACAATTACCCAAATCGTTTTCTTTCATATCTATCATTATCATATTTCATTTAAAATGTTGTCGTCAGTCAGTAAAATTTTACTTTATTAGACATCCAAAAACAATTTTTTTAAACAAAAGCATGAACAATCTTCAGGCAGAATTCAATCAACAAATATTTTACATGCAGTTTATATCATGCATTATCAATAATACAAGAAATTTTTAAAAATAAAATAATGATTTCGACAAGAGAATATTTTTTTAAAGAAAACAATAAAAGTGGACAGTTTGAGATTCATTTGCATTTCCATTAACAGACCAGATAGGAGATAAAAAAGTAATACAGGCAATAAACTTCACAGTTTACCTGAAGTAAAAACATCTGTGCAGCGAGAGCTCATATTTAACCTTAAATAATCTTAATAGACAACTATTACTAAAAATAAAATAAAATATATGACATTACATAAACAAGAAAAATAAATTATAATGAAACAGAAATTTAATGCAATGCTTGAAATAAAGATATGTAAATAGATAAACTATGTATGAATTAATATAATGAGTAAATAAGGGAAGAGAGGGGAGGGGAGAGCAATAGCAAATATTAGATATTACAGATAAAATCTAACTTAATTAATTGAAACAGGATTAATTATTTTGAGCATTATAACAATTATACAAATAATCAAATTTAAAAACTGATAGTATTATTAAAATTAAGGATATATTTACATGTATTTTTAACAATTAGTAATATTTATATGATGAATATAAAACAGACAAGATAGATATTTAAAAAAATAGCCATACCACAAAGCTTAAGAAAAAAAAACAAACTTCACCACGGACTCCAATAGTTATTTTCAATTAAAACTGTTATTTTGTATGAAAGCATAACCGAAATGAAACATTTGTGAAAACAAGTAATGATTAGATAATAAACCAAATGGTACAGTAATAAAAATATTCAACTAAAAAAAAAGTGAGAAGAGAGGAAAGAAATGGTTTGTGTGAGATTCATAGTCAAATATGGTACCCATCTAATATCCAAAAATAGATTTAAAGTAAGACTTTTCCAGTTCTCAAACAAAACCATGTGATGCCTAACTTTTTCGGTAAACTAGACTTTTTAAAATTTCTGCTACGACTAGTATAGCATCAAATATAAGCTACGAAAAGTTGAGAAAAAGACAAAAGGCCAAATGAGATGTTCTAAGATCATTTTAATTTTCATGCAGGTCATTATTTTTTTTTTGTTTAGGTCATTGATAAAGAAATTCAAAATGGAGCAATAGGATGGGGGGAGAGGGTGCACAGATTAATGGAAACCACAGTTAATACAAAAAGAAACTATACATTTGTGTGTAGTGTCATGTAAAAATAGGCCATTCGCGGCTGAGGAAGTTCAGATGTCACTCATAACCTCAGAACTGCAGCGGCACTGGTTTGAATCCAGCCTAAGGGTATTAAACACTATATAATAATATAAAATTGGTTAATGCAAGGATACCTGTCACCATAACTAATTTCATATTTTTAATTTCCAAAAACTTATTTAAAATATTTTGTCACAAGTCCCTCCCCCCCAAAAAAAGAAATATACCATTACTGACCAACATGAACACTAAAATGATCCTAGAATGTCAAACTTTTTTCTCACCATATGATTTGGTAAAGTCCTATGTAATCTGATTTTTAAAAATTGGACATTTGAGGCAGCATCTAATGTCAGAAGCATATTTTTAGGTTGAATCTAATTACACACAAAGGAGATATCAGCTTTGACACAGAATTAAAAATTTGATATGTTTTGGTAATCATTATCGTGTTAATTTCTGTGTATGTAAAAAAAATTTCCTATCATCCATACTACTAATTATTTACAATTTTAAAAGGCAGCGGTATTTCTACACTACATACGTCATAAGCTGGACAGCTATACAAACGACTAACTTTATAATAATTTTAAAATCTTGTTACTTTAAGGAATAATAGTGTTTTTAATTAATATTCCCTTGGTGGAGAAAAAAATCAATCCAAATTGAAAAAAAAAAAAAGAAAAGAAAAAAAAAAAAGGGAACTAACCTGAGAAAGCATGTTCTAGCTTTGATAAAGGAGGCACAACTACAGGAGGAGGTGGGGCTTCTTTAGAAGGAGGCGGCCTCTCATCGTCTTCACTGTCACTGGTAGTAAGATCCACAAAAATGAGATCTTTATCCTTTTCATTGCCAGATACACGGGTTTCCCCATTCTCGGACCCTCTTGCCTCATCGTCTGTCACCAAATAAATCTTATGTTTCATTATGTTTTTTATCTTCAAAAAGTGAACAATCATATTGCCACTAAATAGTGTTGTTTTTATCAACAACCACTTTTTAATTTTCAATAATTTCCAAGGCTCAGTAAAAAAAAAAAAAAAATAAACTGATAAAAAAAAAATTTTAAAATTGTCGAAGGACAATGAGAGTGTTAGAGAAACCAAGTAGAGTTTTAACTCCTATACCAACCTCACGTACCATCAATGCTTAAATCATTATTACATCAATTCATCCAAGAGTTCATTTGACAAACATTAACATGAATACAAACATACAAACAAAATAAACTAATACATTACTACTTAAAAATGCAAATTATCAATGAAAAACATATATAACATCATAGAAGTGTTAAGTAAGAGCAAATCAACTAAAAGTATATTAAAATATACAAAATAGACTCAAATTTAAACAAGAGACATTCCTTAAATTTTGGTTTGCACAAACAATTTAGAGGTAATAAGGAAATCATACATTTTTAAATCACTACCGAGAAATGAAAGAAGAAATAAGGCAATGAATGAACAAGTTCCCTTTTTCTTTCTTATTTGAATAAGTAGCTAAATTATATATACAAAA
>NW_027114159.1:480167-482456 GCF_000696795.3 Halyomorpha halys
ATACATATATACAATTCACAATAGTTCCTTTTGTGCTCGAAGGCATTCTAATGACTGAGGAGAAGTCCACTGTGTGCGGGGTAACACAAGCGCTTTGTGCTTTTTACTTATTTTATTGAGTGGTAAGGGGCCACTCTAAATATAAATATTTTGTCATTATTAACTGTTTAATAATTGAATTTATTCAATGAGAACAGATTGATATATGTATATCCTTTAAATATCTTATTAATTCTTTCAATTGTATTTATCTCATTTCATTCTCTCCCTGTTTGTTTTGATAAATTTGAACATTTTGCATTCTATAATTATTATTAATCATATTCATTATAAAATTTAATGTGCTACAATATTTTAACTTTTAATCTATATTGAATTTATTGATATTATTACTTACACTTTTTGTCTCCATTTTTTCTGAATTTTAAATTCTAAAGAGACCCATCGTTGGAGAAATTAAAAAAGAAAAAAAAAGCTTCTTGAAAGAATAGATGCTTTAGTTACATCAACTATAACATTAATTAAGCTAAGGGGAGAAAAAATGTCAGTCCATTTTGTTTATAATTACAAATTTAAGTTATAAAAAGTCAATAATAATAAAAAAAATTTCATAATTAGAGAGACGACATTTTTTGTGGTTGTACATTTCATTTGTTCATAAAAGTTAAAAAGAATCTTATCTAAATAAATTCCAGAATTTATAAATTAAAAAACTTACAAGCAGAATTATTGCAAGAGTGATGATCTATCCTAACTTCACAAATTATTAAAAAGAGAACTGTAATAAGAAACACTAGCATTATTTTTTTTTTTCTTGGTACATTGAGGCCTTTAAGGCTAAAGTGCCTAATATCAATAGGATGGATTTTTAAAACATCCAATGGGAAAATTCTACGAATCTTGTTAAGCTTAGTGGATTGATCAGTTCATGCAGTTTTTGGTCTGCTCTAAGGCCCATACCAAATACCACGAACCTTAAGCTTGCAAACTTATCACCAGCAGATTATTTGATAAAGTTGTTTCATTCGCACAATCTGGACAAAAGAGATTGTGTCAACTTGATATTGAACATATACTTACTGAGTTTACAGTGACTAGTATATGTCTCAGTAATGTTTCTCAATATGACCCTACCCAATACCAGAGGTGTCTTGGTCCAATGGGAAAATTGACTTGCCACACAGCCATTCTTTGTTGTGCAAAATTATAATTCACTTTATGATATCAATTTTAGTTATTATTATATCAATTTAATAGATCGCTTTACTTTTTTCGATATCTTTTTTAATTGTATAAGAATTAATTTTGGCACCATATATAGTAATTAACTGGAGTTTTTTATTGATGAAATGAAATATTTATTCAAGTTTCATGCTTTAATCAAAGTTTAAAGCTGCACTGTATACATATCAAATGTGAAATCAGTTCCCAACAAAGCTCTAATAATAATAACAGGCCACTCTTTTGCAATTACTTAATTACAGTCAATATTCTTAGATAGCTTTATTCATTTCCATTGATTATTGGCAGAAATATCTAAACTGATTGCCTCGTGCATTGGAAGCAGTTCAAAACACAAACCGTTTTAGTCCACCAAATTGACAGCAGGCCTTTTTTCATTCATATAATGCAACTTACAATATGATTGGGGTGGTTCATCACACTCAGGCCATGATTGTTTTCGAAATTATTATTTAGTATACAACTAAAAGTGGCTTCATTTGAATGTATAGAAGTAAAAAATTGAATTAAATTCAAAATATGACAAGAAGTGAGAGAACAGCTGAGAGCACCATGTAGAATTACAAGCACATAAAGAGTAAAAACCCTACAATATTCTATACTGAGTAACGACTATGATTGAAATATTTTTTAAGCATTCTATACAGGAATAAATATGCAATATGTCAACAACAAAGTATAACATAACAACAATAAAAAAATAAAAGAAAACCTATAAAATGTTTTTAAATAATATAAAACAGATACATGCATTATAAGCAAAAAACATATATTTAGGAGTGATTTTATTTTTTTAGTTTAGGAAATCAAGCTTATTAGCAATTATTCATCCATATTTACACAAAAAAGAAAACAGTCAGCTTACCTCATAATGGGTCATAATGAGCTCAACATGAGAACGAAAGGTTGAGCAAAAAGATAAAATAATTTAACATTCACATCTCTATTGTTAATAGCCATAGTATATAAAACTAAGTAAATCATTTAATGTTTTATATACAAAATAAATATTTTGCACCATAAATAAATTAAGTGAAATTTATTGGG
>NW_027114159.1:482703-512457 GCF_000696795.3 Halyomorpha halys
TAAAGTTGTTCGAGTTCTTCTAAATTGTGTATGCTTTAAGAGAGGACAGCTTGATTTGATTTGATAGGAGTGGAAATAAATCTTCCTACATAATAAGCCTTCTCATTCAAGCAAATCCTAACATTATCCCCTACCCTATCTAGTTATAGGTGGGAGGGGAAAGGGTTATCTAGAGGTAACTAATCTATTATAACTAGAGTAGGGGGATGATCAAGTTTTTATTCTATGGGACAGCTAAACAATTAAGTCAAACTCCCCAGGCTGGATACTAACTGGTGCCAATACTGTCAAGAGGTTGCCAAGTTGAACACCTTAACTACCTCGGCTACAAACTGGCTAACCAAATCTGAACCACCAGAAAATAATGATTAACCATTTGATACAATTGAACCGTAAGAGAACAGCAGTAGAGAGGTACACAAATTCCCAATTGTCATGGAGGTCACTTAATACAGGTAAAGTACCAGAACCATACAACAATTTCTAAGTTTGATTATATTTCAATTTAACAATTTCAATAAATTAATAAGAAGAGAGAAAATTTATTCTTTTAATGACCACATATTACATCAAAAAGACTATTGATAAAGAGGGTATTGATGTAGGAACAGATAAATAAAAAAAAAAAAAAGTGCTAAAAGACTCGATGTTTTCATTTAATTGGATGAACTTTGCAATACCCTCAATTTAATTTGAAATACAATTTCAACAAGACATGGAAAACAACTGATATAAAAGTGGTTCAAGATTATATTGCTTGATGAGGATTCTAAATTGGGTATTCAACTCCTAGGCATTCCCGATGCAATAGATTGGGGACAGGCAAGTGTAAAAATAATTAATGCAATTAGTAGATAATAGCTGAATCAGGAGATGAGAAAAATCAATAGAAAAAGAAAAACCTTAAAACCAAAGATTAACAAATTATAAAAGATAAGTTTAAAAGTTTGGGTTGTATCGTAAAGTTTTTAATAGTATGCATTAAGATAGCAATCATTGAATGTTATTAAGTAAAAATATCAATTGTAATTTAACCATGAATTAACTTATTTATTCATAGTTAGGATTAGTAAATTGGTATAATCGAAGAGGCAGTAAGTGTATTATATAATTATACTTAAAGAACAGTTAAAATAAAAACAAATATATTTAGCTACAAACTAATTTAGCCGCATATATTTATCTTTGCATCTACATATTAACCACAATAGAGGAATCAGTTAAATTTTTAATTTTAAGGCATTTTAATATTAAGAAAAAAAAATAGGCCAATAGAAACAAAAGCATGTTCATTTATTATATCTTCAGTTTGATTCAATCCATTAATTTAGCGATTGAGTCCAAAAGAATTAAAACTGAGTTTGACTTTTGAGTAATTCACCCAGGTTAAATAACTCTTGGCCTTCTCACTCTTGCTGGAATAGGTTAGAGGTTACGAGCCTGCAGTTAACCCCCCTTCTTGTCCTAGTTGGAGTACATAATACAATTAAACCCAAATAATTTTGTAACTGTTTTCTTAAGGGATATTCCTAGAGTCACAGATAAACTATTTTAAAATAAAAACAGATATTGTAAAGATAAGATTTAACTGTTCAATAATTTTAAAAATTTGTGATTTTGAAAATAAAAACTAGTGAAATTAAGTTAAAAAAATCTGATGCGATAAAGGCATCACACAACTTTCACTAACTTAAATACTTTTATTTAAAAAAATAATTGTCAAAAGTTATAGCTATCATAATAACGACTATGGAAAAATGAAAACATTTATTTCCTTTTTCAGTTAACTATCAAAGTCTTCCATAGTTTATATTCATCCAATTTTTTATTACTAATAACATTTAGAGATGGTTAATTACTCCAAACAAACAAAATTAAAGAAACCTTAGGTATTCAAGTCCTCTAAGACTATTTAAATAAGAATAAAACCTAGTTGATACATGAAAGACCACTTGATTATAGATTGATATCAAAAGTTTAATTAAAACTCTAAGAGCTGATTATGCAAAACTTATTTACTTCGAATCAGGAGAACTTAAAACGTGAATTTCCATCGAAACTCAGATTATAAACTATTTATGAACCTAATATTTATCCTTACTTTATATATTTCATTTAGAAGTGAGTGAAAATACAAAATTTGTTGTATGCTTATTCTCAAGATAAATTTCACAATGTGGGTAAACTAGACTGAAAACGAGTAAAGCAACGCATCCTTCTTCCACAGTTAGACCACAACCCACTTTTTTCTTTACAACGTGTAACAATTTATTAAGACATAGAAAGAAGAAAAATAATATCCCAACATTTTGTTAATTGAATTTGAGACTTGAACAAGTAACTCAATTAATATTTACATCTTGAAATTAATCACAAACATATTTAAAATTAGTTAAAGATACATGAAAAAAATAATTTTATTTTCTAAAATTCGTAAAATACCAACAAAAAAAAACTAATAATTCTTTTAATTGTTTATTAATACTTTAAGTACATCAAAGGAACTTCTAAGTTCCGGAAGTGAATAAAATACCGAAATAACAGAACAAAAAATATAAGTAATTAAAAAACAACTGACTGGTCGATTATTATATATCTCATATTGATTCATTACAATTACATTTTTCATGTATTTTAAAATGATAAACAAGAACAAAAGAGGTAGAGATGTAGAAAAGTTTTAGTTGGGTGATTAAATATAGTAACAAAATTCTATTCAAATTTACATCAGGTGAATTTATGTGAAAAATATTCATGAAACTCTAGCAATCAATCTGAAATATGTTACATACTAGCCAAATATTACTATAAACTACCAGTAATAAGGACAGGCTTTTGCATTTAAAATATTTAATATGTATAATTGTTATCTGCTTTGGATGAATGTACAAAAACCAAGACAGCAAAATAGGTACATCTAGTATGTCCCGACTGTCCCATATTCTGGCAAAACATCCAAGAACTATGCGGGGTTCGAACTAATTTTTGTTTTTCTAAATTATTATTTTATGTTGTTTCTTTGTTGTGTAAGAGTATAATTTAGTTAATCAGGTTGAGCTAGGACAGTAAAGTTAAGGTGAAGTCAATCTATAAGTTTTGTTTGTTTTACTGTTTTGTTTTTTTAATTGATAAGATTTTTTTTCCCCTTCTGTTCTGTACATATGTATTTCTTTTTATTATTAAAATTTTGTTCATTTAATTCAGCTGTTATTTCCTGTGCATATACTATTAATTTACTTATGTTTTTTTTGTTGTTCACTTGATATTACAATAATGCCACAGGTGGGTAGGTATCACCCCTATGTTCACTGTGTATCTAAATGTACAGATATTCGCCAGTAGTCATAGTGCGGTAATTGTTTATAGTGTGGTATATTGGGGTTTTCGGTATTATTCCAAGGTTTTCATTATTTTCAAGGAAGGCACCTAATGACCAAGTGATTATTTATTTTTCTCTTCCCTTTTTCGATTATATCGGCAAAATTAACTCACCCCCTTCTCTAGTGAGCGTGACCAAATATAAATGTTAAAATTAATTTCAAAAATTTGTGGTTATAGAAGCTTTCAGAACTTTACACTGAAAAGTCGAGGCAACCTTGTTGGAATGCCTATCAATAAACAGCAGACTTTATATGAGAAGATGGTTGGGGTTAGTATGGTCAAGTAAAACTTGTTTTATTTGTGCCAACATTTCGACCACAATTGCAGGCCTTCATTAGAGCTAAGTACGAAAAAACAAGAAGACAACAAACATTGTAGGTAAATAAGTAGTACGGGACGAAAATTATTGGTATAAATACAATAATA
Organism: Halyomorpha halys; assembly: GCF_000696795.3. Classification (NCBI taxonomy): domain Eukaryota; kingdom Metazoa; phylum Arthropoda; class Insecta; order Hemiptera; family Pentatomidae; genus Halyomorpha; species Halyomorpha halys. Next base: position 486,511 of record NW_027114159.1, read on the forward strand.
AACAGTAAAATATAAGAAAATAAAAATCATGAGAATTTCTTAATATCAAAATAATAAAAGAAGGGAGAATGAAATGTATATTATTCTCCCTTCTTTCATAATTTTGATATTAATATATTCTTAGAATGATTTTTGTCCTATTATATTTTACTTTTTATTATACCTTATACTGAACATTTTACTACCCTGTACTACTTACGTACCTATATTATTTGATATCTTGTTATTTTCTTGATACTGTTTTATATTTTAATCAAAATGGTTGTATCTTGATTTGTACTCATAATTGCAGCCCTAAAGAAGGTTTGAAATTCTGGCCGAAACTTTGGCATTAATAAAATAAGTTTTTGTTAAATAATTCGTTTATGTTCACCAATGACTGTATTCTCGATCATCTCATAAATATCCACGGTCTACAGTAGAATATTATAATCAATCATATCAATACTATACTCTAAACAATTATATTTTAGTTACAGTAACAACTAAACCTATATATTTTCCATTTGATAATCCGTTCCCCCAAAAAATGCACGGATATATAACGGAAGACTATGAAATGCTCTGTTTAAAATACAGACACTAAAGAAATTGAATTTTGAAAAAGTGTCTTCAAAAATAATTAGAAGCAAATATTATAAATAAACACATAAGCATTAATATTAATGGTAAACACTCACCATTATCATCGATTATTTCTTCGATCTGCTCAGATTTAGACGGCTGAAAAATGAAATTCTCACATTAGAATTAAATCTAAAACATAGAAAAGGTATGTAATTGTATATGAGCAGCCAGAAGGCACCTTCTTCCATCAATACCCAAACATAAACACATATTAAACCCATCGGCCATGAAAGCAGAGAAAGACCAAAGAAGTGGTGCTGGCTCAAAACTGACCTTTGAGGGTAAACTCATATTTCTTTCTGACCCAATGGGATAAATCTACACCTCATTATGACAAAAAAAATGGAACACATACATCATAGAAGAAGGTAAACAATAAATGAAAACTAGTCAATTGTTAGCCCTTTAAAGGCCACTAGTACATATGATGTACCAGAGTCAAATAATTAAATTAATTAATAGAATTTTTCAAATAGTTTCATTGGGATTTAGTAGATAACAGAAAGACCATAAAAATACGATCAGGCCTCTCTCGCATCCGAGCCAGCAGGTATAGAGAAGTTGGTACAGCACCTGTACCAGTGATCATCTAGCCTTCAAACCTTTTATGTCTGAAACTATGATAGTCAACCTTAACGCATTTACAACTTCAAAGATTATAATTATTTAAGAATTGTAATTCTGTTTAAAAAAAAATCAGTAATATTATTCTATCTGTTTTTTTCTATCCAATGAGCATTGGTTATTTTGTTTTCAATTTAATTTCAATATATAATTTAGTTTTAATATAAATTAGTAGTTATAAATAATTAAACATATAAATAAATAAATATGTAGTTTAGTTGTAAATAAATTTAACTTTGTGAATAAATAATAAAGGTAAATATCATTTATCTTTAATAAACATTGTAAATAATTTTAAAGCAATCCTTATTTACCATCAATTTCAAAATAATTGAGCTTTAATATGTTCAAAAAGTGATTGAATTATAAATTAATACATCTATTAAAATAAAAAGTATCTGCTTATTATAAAAAACCAATCGGAAATGAGAAATTTAAAAGTTTAAAATCTTGTATTTATTGTTAACAACTAATGGGTATTATAAAACTAATTTGAAAAGTTTTGGTACACCAAATATACAAGTGACAGCATACGAGTTCATACATTTAACAATTTTCAGAACGGGCGCCAATGGTACATATGGTGTACTGGATTATTATTTCCTGGAAAATGTTTTCAACAAAAACACTAAAAATAAATATTAAACACCTAAAACAATAAATAGACACATAAAAAACATTTTTGGGATTGCTCAATAACTTTGCCCAACAAAGGGTTAAATCCAGTAAACAGTGTGTAAAAACTGGATTACAATAAAATATCTAAGCTAATTGAGTAATAATTATTTATATCAGATTATTCTATTTTTATATAAGTAAGTATGTTTAAAACTTACACTATCTACATTAAGAGTACTTCCTTTAGTAGGAGTGAGTGGACAAGCCTGCGGAGAATCTTTACTCGAGTCATGACTACACCAAGATCCATCTTTATTAAGCTGAATCTCAGCACAGTCTGGTCCAAGTTCTGAACTATTCAGAACATCTTGAAAATATCTGAAATAATTAATAAATAATAATTTTTTAAAAAAATTAATAAACACCAAAGCTATAAACAGATGTCTACTGACAAATAAAGAGTTTTGGTGTGGATCAAAGGAAGAAGGTAAGTAGGCAATACTTTAGTGATGGTGCCTCAAGGTAAGTAGGCAATACTTAAGTGATGGTGCCTGAAAGTAGGCAATACTTTAGTGATGGTGCCTCAAGGTAAGTAGGCAATACTTAAGTGATGGTGCCTGAAAGTAGGCAATACTTTCGTGATGGTGCCTGAAAGTAGGCAATACTTTAGTGGTAGTGCCTCAAGGAAAGTAGGGAATACTTTAGTGGTAGTGCCTCAAGGTAAGTAGGCAACACTTTAGTGGAGGTGCCTGAAGGTATGTAGGGAATACTTCAGTGGTAGTGCCTCAAGGAAAGTAGGCAATACTTCAGTGGTAGTGCCTCAAGGTAAGTAGGCAATACTTTAGTGGTAGTGCCTCAAGGTAAGTAGGCAACACTTTAGTGGAGGTGCATGAAGGTATGTAGGCAATACTACAGTGGTAGTGCCTCAAGGTATCAAGGTATGTTTTAAATAATTTTGAGGGAAATAAAACTGAGAAGAGTTATCTTGAAAAATTGTAATAAAAAAAAAAAAATCAGAGTAATAAATTATACACATATATGATTAACCATATTTTTCAAAAGAGGAAAGATGGTCGAGGGTGTGGTCAAAAAGAAACAAAAAATAGTTTACAACTATTTTTTTAGCAAATAGTTTTCAACTATTTTTATAGAAAATAGTTGCTAACTATTTTCTGTTCCATTTTGACGGCACCCCTGACCATTTCCTTCATATAGAGTTATAAATATTCAATAACTTTTGTAATGCTTCAAGGGTCTATTAATAGATGTAGGAATAAACTATATCAAAACTTTAACAAATGAGAAAGGAAACATATGAAAAAAAAAAAAACTTAGTACTTACCCATCTATAACTAGGTTATCATATAAAGCAGGTTTATTGCACACCGGGCAAGTCCACGTAGGTCTCTTTTCATTCATACTGAGAAATATAGCAGCGTCAAAACACTGCAAGTGTGTGCATGTTGATGATCGACAGGGTGTAATCATTCTCATTTTTCCAAGGGGGCAGATCAGGGATACTCTTAACACGGTAGTAGCAATGTCATTATCACTATCCGACAGCTTATCTTTAACTGAAATTGAGGATATAAATAAAAATATACAGTACTGCCAAAGCATAAAAATATAATAGGAATGTAAAAAAATCTGGTATGCACGTCGTAGAACTTACACTTACCACTCTATGTGGTCTATCTCTCTACACTCAAAAGTATGGAAGAAATAAAAAAATAAAATAGTTTACTAAAATGTACATGATGTTTTTAACCTTTTATATATATCGATAGTCGTCATTCCCCATTACTTTCTACGACTTTATATGTTACGTATTATTTTTTCTAAAATCTTTGGCTTTCCAACTTATAATGACTTATTATATTCCATAAATGGAATATAATAAGTCATATTATGAATATAATTCATGCCGTATTTCAATTTCAGGCACTTTTTAAATATAACTCGATTTAACTATCTTAAAGTTTTCTTTTCCCGTTTTAAGCTAATATTTCAAAAGTGATATAGGACTGTCACTCCTTGGGGGTCTTAGCAGGGCAGGTACGCCAGGGAAGGATTGATTGCCTTTTTTAAATATAAGTATATAATATATTATTAAATATAAGTAGATGGTCAGGGTTGCGGTCAAAAAAAGAACAAATAGTTTAAAACTATTTTAATGTCCAACGTTTTGCCCCACTTTGCAGGGCTTCATCAGGGCTGTTCAAAGTGAACAGTTGATTGGCTTTTTTGTTGGTTATGATCTCTTGTAAGATTGTAACATGTCATAAATCTACTAACCTACTCGCTATAATTTTCTGTTTAAAGTCAGATAAGCAAGGCTAACACGGAGCACGGGAGTGGAGGGTTCATACCGTTTTTCAATTTCAGGCGCTTTTTAAATATTGATCTATTTAACTACCTTAAAGTTTCCTCTTCCCATTTTAGGCTAATATTTCAAAAGTGATATAGGACCGTAGCTCTCCGGGGGTCTTAGCGGGGCGAGTCCAGCAGGGAAGGATTGCCTTTTTTATACTATAATATAATAATAATACTCTTATCACCGAAAATGAGTTTCAACCCGAAAAAATATTTTTCCTCTTATCTTCTGAAGTTTCTTATCAAATCCTTTCATAGTTTATACGTATCAATTTTTTATTACAAATAACACAGTATGAAATAATTAATGATTTCAAATAAACTAAATTAGAGGTACTATAGAGAAAGATTTTTTCCCCTAATCCCCCTCCTCCCAATCAGTTATTTACTTTCAAAAAAGTTATGTTAGGAATGCAGAATCCCTATGTCCTCCAAAGTAGAAAAAATAGCTACAAATACAGGAAAATTAATTCTGTTTTCATAGAATCATGGCCTTAAAGCCAAAGAAAAGTTTATCCACAAATATGGGTGAAGGCATCTGACACAAACTGGAAAGGAAGAACCTTGATAATCGAAACAAATTGATGACAGGAGAGAATCCTCACATGTGGATTACGGAATAAAGAATGTATTAAGGATTCAAATAACAAGTATACACATATGTACTTATTTACTTTTTTCAACATTCATTTTTAAGCAATTTAAATAATTATAATTTAATAATTAATTACCTACTTATATATAAAATGTAGAGTAAGTAGAAGATAAGAGGATCATGAAAAATTTATCGAATCTGAGTTTTCAACAGAAATACACATTGTTTTAATGTTCCCTGAATTCAAATAATCAAGTCTCACAAAATAGTGAGGGCATAAGACCACGCATGTGCTAATGTGTTTGTGTATAGGTGCATGCATATAACCTAACTCATAAATGAAAAGTAGTACAAAACAAATTGCAAATTTAGAGTAATTATATGCCTACCATGAAGTTAACAATTAACTAAAAAAAAAGAAATATATTTTTCCCGGTTACAAAAAAAATTGTTGAATAAAGAATGGTGATGTATAATATATAATATTACTATACGAAATATATATATAATTATAATATAAACAAAATATAGATGTAGAATATATCATTTGAAAGCTATGGATTATAAAAAAATTAATTTATATCAATCTAATATGCCAAGAAGGTAGTAAAGATAGAGAAGAAAAACATGACTAAACTGAATTTATAAATAAATGTTTTTATGGAAACTGCACTAAAGTGCACTGTTGACTAACATTTGAAATGGGAATGCATAAATGGTAATGAAAGAGCGAAGGCACTCCATCTTTTCATAGGGCATTAAGGGGTATAAGTATAACACAAACAGAAATGTGTAGAGGGGTTTAGATCAACAAACAATAAAGTGTTCAAATTTTAAAAACTAATAATTATGAAATTATATATTAAAAGAAAAATGTCAATGCAATATCAGAGGTAAAAATACTTATTTGAAAAATAAATATTAATATAATTGAATTATTAAGAAAAACAAAAAGACTTACTCAAACCAGTTGTATAATCAGCATGTCTTGCTCCTTTATTCTTGAGCCGTTGTAAAAGTTCCTGTGCATTCAATTTTTTAACAAGATTGACTGATACCACATAACCTCGTTGGAAATCTGGATTCCATGAAATAGATAAACTGTTGGGTACTGAAGGGCAAAGCTTAACTAGATGGGATATATTAACTGGCCTGGATGGCCTCCTCGACTCAACATTTCCTTGCTTGTTTGTAGGAAGTGGACTCTATATTCAGAAAACAAGTTATGTCAAAAAAACACCATCAGGAGTTTATTAATTAAGTAATCTTCAGGTAAGAGGTACCATGTTAATTTTTTCATAATAAATATGCTAGCTGATAAATATACGTGTTACAAATATTGATAATGAATTTAGTAAAATAAGTTATTTACTCATCGCAGGGTTACCTAAACTACAGCAATTAATAACAAAAAACTTAAATTTCACCATTTGGAAAAGTAAAAGAAGATTAAATGTACCCCTTTACCAGAACACCACTGATTTATATTAAAAAAAAAAAAAAATCAATATAATATTTAAAAACATATCACATATCCAGAATTTGAGGGACATAACCAAATAATTGTAGTTTTGTATTTAGGTACTATGTTTACACCTACAAGATCACCTGATGAAGACAACTGTCTTCAATTATAACCAAACATTTAAGAGTTGCTCATAGAGTCAATAAATAACAACTTCTAACATTGACAATTTTTGATTTGTTCTCCTTTAATTCCAGATAATTGATGCTAAGATTAATGACTCACAGGTAATGGTGCCAGTTTGCCATTTACTTTCACTGTGATACCTGGAGGAAAGGCATCTTCCTGTTCAACTGCTGTCTCAAGTAAACAAAATCTCATCTGCACCTTTAAAAATTACGACAAAAATTAAAGGAAACTTAAAATCGCACACAAGATTTTTTAAATTTCATTTGATATTATTATTGAAAGATAAGACATACTTGAACAACGTATTCGTTCCTAGTTCCAGGCCCCACCTCTCTATTCATTGAAATTTCTGAAGCTTGTTTGGGAGTTAGAAAAAACACAAAGTTTGCTCCAATGTCTCTACCAGCTGCTGGTTGAACTGCTGCTAAAATAGAAAACCGAACAATTAGATCAATAAAGAAAGAACCATTTTTCCACCATGTGATTACACTAAAAGAAAATTAAATTCTTGGTTTATAATTTGAATCTTGAATACAATAAAAAAAAAAAAAAGTAAGTAATGCAAATTCAACAGTGCGAAACAATTGCAATAGCTGATTCTCAATATAAAAAATTTAATTTAAAGTATCAAACCTTGACACTGAAAAAAATAGCAGTTATGAAACCAGTGAATATAAAAATACAATTAGAATATCAAGAATAACCTTAGGTACAAAATGTGAACTGTCTTTAGCTATTGGGAGTTTAGAATCTTAAACTGAAATATTAATAAAAAATCATTTTTGTTTTTAACAATAATGATTCAAAATAAACCTTATATAAAAAATAAATATTCCAGTTTGAAGGGAAGATATTTGGAGAGAAGGGTGGATGAGACTGAAGCCCATTTCAAAGCCAACATAATATTTTAAAATATCCATATTTCATAACCAATATTTTTAACAAGTAATATTTTTTCACCATGCCAACCATCATCAAATGGTCATTGAAAGTTGCCATAAAAGTTGGAGGATTAAAATAAAGAACATTTGAGATGTTGCGTTATTTTTTGCCAGAGAACTTAAGTATGGAATATCAATACATATTTTTGCACTGACTTCAAGCAAAGAAATCAATTGAGATTATGTGTAAGTATGTACTGACTTACTGAGAACTTGTATACTTAGTTATTCCGTCATGATTTTTGCCCCAATGTATCATATGTATTACTTCAAAAATATTTGTTGATAATTTATAAGGTGAGATTTGTTTACCTATAAGTTAAATTTTATGAGCCTTAATACATTTATATCCATTATTATTGTTATATCCCTTAAAAACAAATTTTAAATTCTTCAAAACTTATTTGATTAATTACTTATTATATCCTTGGCAAAATATTTTTTGAGAACAGAGCAAGTGAATAAAGCTGGCAAGTGGATATGAGATAATAAATAAATAAAAAAGAAAAGAGGAAACGATTTAATTTAAACCCCTATTATAGAACACCACTAAACCAATTATTACATTTTGTTAATGAAAAAACTAAAAATAATACTTACTTAGAGTTGAAGGCTTTAGCAACTCCCCAAGCAAATCATAAAATGGAAGCCTCTTAAACCTGACATCAGGATTCAGCGGAAGGATTGGATGACTTGATGGAGTATTATTCATCGTCATTAGCTTGGGCTGATATCCATACATACTTAAGAATTGATTATTACGGGCCCTAATTTGGTCCTAAAAAAAAAAAATATATATTTATACTTTTAAATGTAGAGGTAAAACATAAGTGTAAATTTAAAACATAAGATTAATTTTACAGAAATATTAATAAACAAGAAATATATTTATTCAATTCAGACACCTTTTATTAAATAATAAAATAGTAAATAACGCCAAGTAATAAAATATAAAAAATATTTTCATACAATAATTTAACATATCAGAAGTTTATCATCAACTTGCTTCCACAGATATGATGCCATGACAATGGCATATACATAAGTATAATAGTAACACTGAATGGACACTTCTTCCCTTACTAACTAATTGTAGGAATGCATGTATATCTATATGTTAGGGTTCAAATGTTTTCTCCAATATTTTTAATTTAAAAGCATAAGTGCTTATATTTGTTGCTAAGCTAATAAAATACGTCAGTCAACTATCTAAATTCAAAACTATGCCATATTATAAGAATGTAAATCAAGTTTGAACGAAATACCAACAGGTAAACTGTTGCCTAACTCAGAATATTTTCTGACATATAGTAATTGGAGTTGTGTTTGAAAAAAACACAAAACATTAGGATAAGTGGTGCAAAATTAGAGCTGATAACAAAGATATGTTGCCATATACATAAATATAGCACACCTGTTCATGCACAATCAAAATGGCATGATAAAAGAAAATGAGAAAACAATTAAGCACCAATAATGAAGATTTCAATTGCAACTAGTTATGAATTCTTATAGAAGTATTAGTTAAATTTAACAGGTAGTAGTTAGAATATTTAAGAAAACAAAAAAAAAAAAAAACAAGAATCTTAAACAAGTTTTTAACTACACACAAATTACTTATATACTAAAGTAAACCATAAATCTTATACACTAAGTTAAAACTGGACGATTTAAAGTGAGAATTTAAAATTAAGTATCAGGAAAAAGCAAGACCCCAACCATACATTAGAAACATTATTAGATATAAGAGAAAATAATATTAAGATGAATTTTTAATTAGATAGGATGATTCCTTGGAAGATAAATTAAATAACCTACCATGTATGATGGTTGATAGCTATCCAATCCTTCTAAATAATTTAAAAGATACAATGTTTTGTTATCCATTTGAGGGCAGTTATAGGTTTTGAACGCGCAGGTTATAAAAGGAGGTAAAGTCTGGTCAACAAACGTACGGCTTTCATAAAATTTCAGGTCAACTAAATCTCAGGTAAAAGAACCAAAGGAAAACATGTCTGTAGGTACTAAAATATATAACAAATGCCATTATAATTTAACGCATTAATACTTGGAAAGATAAACTTACGTAAGCCAATGATTATAAATAAATATTCTTGCTTAGAGTTCAGTAAAATATAGTGCTTTTAAGAAGATATAATGATTTTTATAAATCAATCCCCTGTAATATATCCTATTTAGCCTTTACACATAACTCATCAGAAAAGAGGCAAAGTTAAAACGTAAATAATAACCTAAACATAACTATAATAATGTTAAACGTGGAAAATTAAAATTTCCTTTCACAAGAGACTCAGAAGCTTAATAATAAAGTTGCTGATAAATAATGGTTGGTATAAAATCCTTCAATCAGCAAAATAAGTCGTAAGCAAACTGCTTTTTTTTTTGGGTTGGGTAAAACAAACAAATGCTGCTTTTTAAAACGAAATGACATCACACTCTCAATAAAATACTAAATAACTCAAAACTCCAACTAAGAGAAAATTTATTTCTAACTTATTTTACATTAAATCTTATTTGTACTTAAAAACGTAAATGAATAATACATCATTATGAATCAACATCTTATAGTAAGGTAAAATGAGTTTTAATATCAAATGAAACCAGCTTTCTCTCAAGTTTGATTTTTTGAATTATGTAAGTATAGCATTGAGGATATATCGTCAGGCCAGAGGTTTAAGAGGTCAAGGAATTTTTTTGAGTAAATTTCTGTTCACCAATTCTAATAAAAATGTTACTCGATCACGTAATACCTTTAACCCTACCAAAATAAATCGAAATATTATAACTTGTTAATTACTTAAATACAACGAAAAATTCCTTAACAACCATCTCTCTAATTTAGAAATAGTCACATTCTACAATAAAAAAAAAAAAGAAAGTCGGGGGGTCGATGTCCTAGATCAATTACGCTAAAATTATAACACCGATGATAAATATGTTGAAGGCCGTGACTAATGGGTAGTGGAAATCCTGAAACTTCGAATTTTTATTCGTGCCTGAACTTTTGAAATAGATCTCAGTAACCAATCTCTCAGCTCAAAAATGTAGTCAACTTGTAGTTTCTAAAATACCTTTAAAATCAGAGTTTCTGCCGCTCCTAGACAACTGTGTGTCTATAGAGAAGTTGTAAGATTGGAATAGGATCAATGTATATTTAACGGACATGATTAGTAAGGAATGGATTGCAAAAGTAAATAAAATCGGAGATTTAAATAAGGAGACACAGAAACAAAGTTAAGGGATATGAATGTGGATATTTCAGAAGTCCGAACATTAGTCATTTTAAAATAGTCAAAGATAGTTATAGGCTTTATTAATGATAATAATTATTTCAATGAATAATAATTATTATTAATACAAAAATTATTTTATTTTACATAATGCTACATATGTTCATACATATTTTAGTACTTAATACCCAAATATAAGTTTTTCATTACTTTATAAATTCGGCACATACTAGCAGAAGATCTATCTCTTTAACATTCTAGAATATTTGTGCCTAGCTTGTGAAAAGGTCTACTAGATGAAAATATGACAATTTTTGTCATGCAATAAAATGCCAAAAATTTGGAGCTGGACATTGTCAAGTCCTTTGCTGTGATAAAGACCTTGTAATGCTGCTCTCTCTATTTAGGGGGTGAACAATGATATCCTAGGGTGAATGGTGTGATAAGATAATACATGCCCATCATGCCTAATCGATATTTTTAAAGCAATCCATTGAAAGTTGGGGGTAATATTCTAAAAGCAACCTTAAAAAATTTAAACTCCCATCCCTACTCTTGTTAAAAAACAAAACAAAAAAAACACAACATGTACAAAAATTAAGCTTAATTGCACATCTGAGAGGCGATCTTCAGTGAATATGAAATTTTGGAATTTTAATCCAAAAAGTCATATTTCAGATAAAAATTTTACAGAAAACTTTATCTAAAAATGCAAGAAAAAAAAGGGGTCTTTTTGTAAAAAAAACTTGTGGAAAATTTCCTTGATATAGCTCATGGAGATGCTTTAGAACAGTTGATCAATGAAAAGGTTAAAGATTTCTTAATACCTTAAGAGACTTAAAATACAACAGGGCTTGTTAGTAATCCCATCCCAAGCAATGGTTGGTATAAATAAAAATACTAAAGCATAAAAAATAAAACACACTGCAATAGGAACAGTCAAGGGGGGAGAGGGGAGATCTTATGAAGAAACCGAAAAACAAATTATTCAACATCAAGCAGCCTGAACAGAGATGATGATGATCATAGTAAAAATTCTTCTGTCATTGAAAAAACAATATCAGCGACAGTTCCAGAAATAGTAGTTTGGAATGGGAGTTGGAACTCTCAGTCGACTACAGCACTCCATTATGACAGCCCTCCAAAGTGGGGTGAAATGTTGGTTTACAATAAATAATTTTCTTCTACTATTTTGATAACTTTATTGACTACCACCCCGAACTATTCTCCAACAATATAATAATTTTTATTCTAATTATTTGAAAATAATTGTTTTTAAATTTAATAATAGTTCTCATATTTAGCACAATTCTTTTCCCCATAAAAATATGAACAAGTATAACTTGCCTTCTATTTCTACAAGAGGAGTGGCATACCATACTCTCGGTTAAAGGAAAAGTGAAGCCAAAGATAGGTGACTCGGTACATGGGATTACTTTAATGTGAACAGGAATTTACTTCATTTATTTAATTATCTGAAAAACCTGTCATTTAATCACAAATATGAAGTGTAGTGAATGCTATTTTCAGTACTGGTTTATCAACAATGAAAATACTTCAAGCTTTTCTGAAGAAATTGGCGATTGTTGAAAACTCAACAACTGTTATGGGAACAGAGACAAAAAATGACCGTCGATTGGCCCCTATTCCTTCTTTACCACACTGATGGTGTTCTTAAGACCCTCCTTTTTGGCTTCACTTTTCCTGGCAGCTTACCCTATCCAATAAATACCTTCCTCCAAGATTTTTACCCACTTACACTCTTGGAGGAGGGAATATAATCGATAGGGTAAGATATAACTAGAGAGGTGTTTACAACCTAAGATACAATTATTTTGCAAAAAAAAAAAAAAAACTATTATATCAAAGAGGAACTTGACCACAGAGCAATGGTAATGTGAGAGGAAACTACTTATGGTCCAGTGGCTACATATCTATAATGATGGATCTGCGGAAAGAGCCATAGGGAGAGTGCCAACTCTGGATACTGGTCTCAACAGTGTTTCAAGAACAATTTGATAAAATAATATTCTTTGTTGACTCGCTAGCTGAAATTACAGCAGTTCTATTAAAAAAATGATGTAATCTTATAATGCTCATAATACTATAATTGGACTTACCGACAATAAGGTAACAGCTGTTATACCTACCAGGAATTTGGTGGTTAACAAATGATGTTAATTACATTTATCACATTTAGTTACAAAACTGAATATGTTGACAAGAATTCATCTCCTGCTATTAACCAAACCACTTAAACTAATCCAAAAATCCATAAACCTAGGAACCCCCTCCAAACCATTATTTCTAATTTCAATGCTCCTTCTTCTAAACTCAGGGAATTCCTACTTCCTTCCCTTCAAATTCTTAGCTATGATAACGATAATCTTTATGATATCCGTAATTCCTTACACCTTAAAGAACTATAACAATCTAACAATTTTATCTTAACCTCATTTGATGCCGAAAGCCTTTTTACTAACATTCCCATTAACAAAGCCCTTGATATTGTAGAGAAGAACTGAACCATTATTGAATCTTAAACTACGCTTAACCTCACCTCATTTCTTGAATCTAGAGCTTTGCTGTAATTCTGATTATCTGACTTTTCGTGATATATTTTACTACCAGATTTCCAATCATTCCATAGGAACTGCCTTGCTTCTGATATTTTTAATACAGTTCGTTTTTAATGACCTCGGCTCCATAATTTGATTATTCACTTACAACATAATTTTTAATATGAATTGGGCTGACGACCTCTTCCTTGTTGTATTCATTCTGACAGAATCTCTGAAATCCTATCAGCCTTCAACTCCTACCACCCCTCCTCTTTAGTTTACTGTTGATTATGAAATTGACCATTCCCTTCCTTTCCTTTACCAACTTGTCATTAGGAATTCCGATGGCTCTCTATCAACTGATTGGTATACCAAACCTACCAACCAGACTTCTTAACTTTTTTTCTCAACATCACTGAAAAATCAATATTACAAAAAAAGCGTTGTACACTGATCCCTTTCTCTTTCTGACCCTCAATATCACCAGACCAACATACAACATATTAAACAGACCTTACTTAACATAAACTTCCCATTAAACGTGACTAACACGCTCTTAGACTCTTATGTTAACCCATCACTCCAGTCCTTCCTGTCCTCAACTCTTCCCAACATACCCCACTTCTTTTTCAGTAGGTAACTTCCTTATAGTCCCATTCTTTTTGACAATATAGCAAAACAATATTCCTACTCAACGTCTTTGCTTGAAGTTCCTTAACCAAATTTCCTACCTTTCTTCTAGATCCTATTCCTTTCCTACACCGTTTGAATATAGCTTACCGGATTCCCTGTTCTACTTATAGTTATGGTTCTTTTTACATCTTATTTTTTATATATTTATCACTTTATAATGATGAGTTAATAGTTGACTGTGGATTTATATAATAAGGAAAAGATGGTTGGGGGCACGGTCAGTGAAGAACGCAAATAAGTATAAAACTTATTTATTAGTGCCAATGTTTCAGCCTGAAATTCAAGCCTTCATCAGGGATAAGAACAAAAAGCAAGATAATAACCAATTTACAACACTTGTGTGCATCTATTCAATTTTGTGTATTTCCTTTTCTTCGTTATGTTCGATTTATTGTATCCATTCTTCTAATTTTATTGGACTTAATGGTATTCTATCTTTACATATATAGGGACGTGACTGCCATGGGGATTGGGGCATAGGTCTCAGAGCGATTGGTCTGGAACATTGTGGAATCGATTCTCACCTGGGGCAGTTAATATTTCTTTTTAGGCAGTCCCAAAAAATGAATCTTGACACTTCTACCTAGGTTAGTACACGGCAGCAACTCTGGTAGCCACCAGGGGTTGGCAAAAAGGACCATGAGGCCCACTTACCGGACTTGTTCACCCTACCAAATATCAATACCAATCTTTATTTTTATATTTCCTTCCCTCTATTATACATAATTATGTATATTATCATTTAATGTCTACCTATATTTAATATTTTCTTAATATTATTTTATATCTTTTTGCTTTCAAATGTAACATCATTTGTTAATCGTCGAATTCCTCCACTCCTCCATCCTCTTCATACCTTGCATCTGTCTTTAGCTCATTCTTTTGCTTTCCTTCATTCAGAAAGGTGGGTATCCTATTTTGTTCATTATTTCCTTTTTTCATGATCTTTATTTTATTCTTATTTTCCATCTTTGTAAATAGTTTATTTATTATTTAAATTATATCTATTTGCACCCGAACCATTTTCCTTTTATATAATAACTTGAGTTAGAAAGAAAGGACAAATTAGGATTTGAGGCATCACCTGAGCAACTTTCTAACTGCAATGGCACAGGTGAATTCTCGAGCTTTACTTCATGGTAGTCCCCCGAAATGAAAACTTGACCTTCTCACACTGGTTAGAATAGATTGGTTACCTGTTGATAATCCAACCCACCTTATGTGAGGTTAGGTAGAGGGAAAAAAAATTTTAAAGGTCAAGTTGACCAGATAACATTCTCTAGAGAAGCAGTAATGCTGACCAGAAAAGTGAGTCTTCCTAATTTTGTAATTATATCTAATATAATATAATTGCAACTGATAGTAAATGATCATTCCGTTTGATTGCACATTTTTTAGTATGCCATCAAAAAGGACCATGGAAACACAATTTTTGATCATTTTTTTTTTTTATGCATTTACACTAGGACACTCGGTAGTCCAAGCTGCAAGAAAAACCACAGCATTCAGGAAAAAATATTGTAACAAACAGAAAATTTGCCAGTGGTTTGAAAAATTTTTGGCTGGTGACAGATCTGGATAAGCAACCCAAAAAGGTAGATCTAAGGGTACCTAAAGAACTTAATGAGTGGCAGCAGCTGAAGCATTATGAGATATACATTTCACTGCTAACTAGGCAAAAAACAAGCCTTTTCTCAAAAGGATGACCATGTGTGATGAAAAGACAACAGACATTTTTCAGTTCTGGGTAGAAGAGTTAATAACACGTTGGGGAAAATGAGGGTGAATATGTTTATTTGATAAAGTTGTTTTACTAAATAACATTTCCTATGAAAACTGACATTTCATATGAGACAGCCCAATAAAAAATGATCTCGATATTCTTTAAAAACACAATAAACCCATATCTAATATTACGGATAGATAGGAGGTCATTGATAGCAAGACAAAGTGTGACTCCTAATTATTGTATACTAGCATGTCTGAAATAAGAAATCATCTAAATCAGATGTAACCTACAAGAAAATAGTAGTATCATTATTCATATAAGATATTATACACTGCTTTCAGGAAAGATAAAATGCTCTCCTAAAATCATTGGAAACATATGGCGTAAGGAATGTCTGAATTAATCTATTATGTAGGCTGTTATGTTTTCCTTTATCAGCAGTAATAAAATAAGAATTAATCAATAAAATAGAAATGTTTCTCAGGGGATTGATACAATTTTTTATACAAGGAATAAGATAACATAGAAAAATGATAGGTTTTGAAGTTGCATATTGGATTAATGAAACTTTTTAGAACCAGTAATGTTCTATTTGTAGTAGAGAATTGGGTACACTTAGGGTGCTAAGTGTTTTCACTGAAACAGAGTTTAGAACCAGGTGGCTTCTAATTAGACCTTATTTCCCAGATGTGAAATAGGAAGATAATATTGTTGAACCCAATATAAATAGCTAGTGAAAAATGGGTAGAGACCATATTGAGATGGAAGGGACAATTGAATTTTTTGCAATATTTAAATTGTCTGGGGTCAACAGGTTATTTTTGCCTTTAATTCTTAAAGACCTGCCAACCATTGGACCCTGTATCTACTCCCTTCTATCTACTGCATCTATCTGACCCATGACTAGTCCTGAGAGATACTTTATCACTAGCTCTAAGGATTACCAAAAGATTTTTTTAACAAAAAGAATAACTTACCTAATTTTAAGAAATGCCACAGTCTGAAAACTTCAATGCTTAATGCTAAAAGGAGAAAAACAAAACAAAAAGCTATGATGCTACAGATAATACACATTCACCATTTTTCTTTCAAACTAAACACTTCCAAGAAATTTAATATTTGTTTATTCACCATCCTTTTCACTTTTCTTACTTAAAAATCATTTTTTTGTAACTCTGCAACCAATAAAATAATAATTTGACAATGGATTCTTTCTGAAGTGTAGAAACTTCACTTAGTTATTTGAAGATTAATATACAGAAACAAATTAACCTCTACTAAAGGAATGTCTTGAGAGAAACAGAAAGTTTCCTCCACCTGTTCCTCAACTCCTGGTTATTGCCACAATGCGCTTGTTTGTTAGTGGACTTAGCTAACAGTCATTGAAGCCCCCCTAAATAATTTTGTTTCGGATGAACAAACTTGGTAAGGCCTGTTCTCACCAGCTCATCTCACAAATATTACTAATGCACTAACACTTATTAAATATGTCTAGGTCAACTCCTGCAGAACATTAAATTAATAACAGGTTTTGCTTTACACAGTTTCTGATTGAGGAAAAAATGTATTCTCTGTCCAACATGTCAGGATTTAACAATTTATGAAGGAGAAGCTTCCAATGGAGCATATGAAGTTAGAACTATAGACCTTCTGATGAAGGTCAAGGGACTTTATTTTTGGTGTTTAGTAAAATTCTGACCTACAAGCAGGACCATCTCACAGAAATCTAAGTTGGCAAAACCAACACCACTAGACTTTATATGAAAATCCAACAACAAAAAACACATAAATGCAGCCACAATTTACACAGGACTTTGCATACAGACAACTTATAGACTCTAGTCAGTGATGAGTCTTGTTGACATCACCAATTCCTCTGATTCCATCAGGAAATCAAATTCATCTGAAGTATCAGCAGTTTCTTTTTAAGATGTGCAACTCATAGAAGCAAGTGGACAGAGTTTGTAAGTGGCTGGTTGCAGGTAAAAGAAGTGTGTGCTGTTTAGGTTAACTAAGGACACAATTTTCTCAGCTCACCCTACAGCATGATGGACCGGGTTCATCCGGATCAGCCTTGGCCAGAAAACTCAGAAACTTCCGCTATAGGTTAGTACTGTAGGCCATAATCTGAGGAAAATATTATTCAGTATTCAGAACTACTAAGCACATGTTCATGGTTTGGCAAAACTTTTTTTTTTGTTTAATCCTAGTTACTTGTGATTTTACCTATTTAAACATATTTCAGCCTCTGTTTTAGCACAGGTTAAGGAGGGTTTTAAATGATTAAAATCTTGTAAATATAATGACAAATTATGTTTCTCACAATAAATATGGATTACTTATTAAAGCACAAATACACAGCTATTTCATGAAATTGAATCATACCTTAAAATTTTTACATGTTAAGTTCAGTTCTCATATAAGTAGTGGGTTATACAATCATAATAGGAGAAATATATTTGTGAACTGGCACACATAAAAAAAAAAAAAAGTTCCATTTGGGAATGTAGATTATAAGGCTAAAGTCAGGAAGTTGATGTTGATAAGAAGAGCTAAAAAAATAAACAAAATCTAAGACAAAAATTTTACTAATGATAACTAATACCTAATACATACCGTAATTGGTAGGAACCCAGACATTAGAGGAGCTCTGAGAGGGGGATTTGTAATGAGGTTAGTGGGTGGTGTCGGAGCTTGCGGTAAATCGATTGAAGTACTGTTCACAACGGGAGCTCCTGTGTTGAGGACCACATTTCCACCTGTCCTAAATCAAGAAGTTGAAAAGGATGAGCAAATGACAGGAGAGGGGATAAAAATGGCTGAATTTTAAAGAATAGTAAATGAAGTAGTTTCAAAATCAAAATAAGTAATTAACATTAATTAAATGAAAAAATAACATGTGCCAACTTTAATAAATGTTTATAAATTAATTTCACATAAATAAAAATTATTTCATGAATCATAAGCACATGAAGTTTTTTCACTTTATAATTGATATAATAATTGAAGTTATCATAAAAATCCAGAATATTTATTTAACTGACACAAACAAAAATCGTCTTTTACTATATTTGTTGATTTTATTATGTCCACTATGTTCTGCACTAAGATTCTAATTAACATTACATCAGTTTTGAGAGGCGCCGCAAATAACTGTTGAGTTTTTTCTGGATCAATTGTTTTCTGTTAAATACACCATTTACCTGGAAATAGATACTACGACCTTTTTACACTCAATATCTTCTGCCATTTATGCACCCCACCATGCCCAAATATTGGAAAGTAATATTATTCAGTCAAAAAGATATTGACTACTGGTAAATCCAGAAGTCTTAACAAGTATTGACCAGTCAAAACCTCTTCTTTGTGGCATCAGTATTGGAGTAAAATTTACATACATTAATGTTTTAAGGTACACAAAGTATTGATACTTTCTTCAAATTGATTCTATTCATCCCTACCTTTTTAAAAAGAAAAACTAGGTTCTAATTATAAAACTTATCATCTATGGAAAACAAAACTGAACTTCTTACTGGGTTAGTAAGGGTACTGTCAAAAACAACCCTGTTTTCATTGTCTATGGGACAATGTAGTACAAAAAAAAACATAAGAATAGAAAAAAACTGTTTGTCAAGATTAAAAATGGATGTGAGAAAAGCTAATGTCATTCACAAACAACATATAATTGAGAAAAAATCATCCTTTCGTCACTGTATATTAAACTTGGCTTCATGAAACAATTCATAAAAGTCTTCTTCTTTAACTAACCCACACATCTTACAATGTCAGGGCATCTTATGCTGTGTATTGTTCTTTGAAACAATAATATCCAGGACTGGTGATTACCACAGTGCCAGAGGCTCCGTAACCTTGGGACAAAAAGCCCTCTGGTTCTTCAGGAGGTAGGGGGAACATGAAGGTGTGGTAAGGAAAGGAATGGTTACAAAGGAAAAACAGGGTAAGGACATAACACTCTCTAAAAGGTAGTGAGGAAAATCAAGAGCTCACGTGAAGTAGGTGTGTCCATCACTCGGGTCGTGATCTACCTGCTACCCATATACACAAAAGTTATAGATAAAAATGACTATTGTTTCAAATTTATCAGTAAATCATTTTCTATGTGCGAAAATTGAAAGCGAGCATCTTTTATGGATCACAAATCCTTAATCTCATAAATGGCAATGACTTTAAAAATCAGCTGATTTAAGTTGAATAGAAGCCTGGGCTTGGAGAAGTTTTATATTGTTGTCAAACTTTATTTAGGGAACTATATACCAGTGGAATATTCCGAAATGGTAGCCAAAAGATTTTTGTGTTGGTTTTAGTCAAACCTGACAGGCCAAGTCTTCCTAACTCCATCTTGGTTGGTTGAAGATTGATAAACTTTTTAGTGATTCATTCCTACCATCCATAATAGCTCTACATAATTATGGAGCTGTTTTTCTAGCTATTCCTCGGAAACTATATAACACAGAAATCATTGGAAAGAAAACATACAAAAAGTTTAGTCATTTGTAACTATTCAAAATAGTAATATTTCTCAAAACAATTGTTAATATTTCTTAATCAATGTTACTGTCAAAATGGTTTCTTTAGCTTACAGCTAACATCTCAGAGTTCTTTCATTATAGGTTTACTGTCCAATTAAGATTAATTTTTTTCATCTTTGTTTAACTCTTATTTATTTATTTTATTATTTTTTTTTTTAGAGTGGCAGATTTCACTCATTTTTATCTCTACAGGGATAAGAGAAATTGAATTAATTTTATTTGTGAGTGTTTTCTATAAATAATTCTGTTAAAGGTTAATAGTTAAATAAATAGTTCGGTTAAACCCTTAAATCACTGCAATGCCGTTTCTACAATTATTTTAATAGGTTGCTTCAACAAAATTTCCTTCCAGTGAAATATAAAATTCTCCAGTTCCATCATCTTTCTTAAGTTCAAATATTCTAGGAAATACCTAATTATATAAAATATAAATAAACCTAAAATGTTAATATAAAACATAACATGGTATGATTACATTCTATTTATTTTGATAAACATTAATGCAAACAAATTAATGTTAAATGATTTAGCATATGTAAACTCACTAATGAAAAACTCGGTTATAGAGAAAACTACGGACATAAATGTTGGTCACCATGGTAATTTACTATTGTAAAAATAAACATCTCGGTTATATGAAAGAAAAATAATCTTCATTTAATCGAATACCAATATTGGATTAGAAGATGATTTCCGATGAACGACAATGATGACAATGGGGATGAAGTTGAGGGTAAATTCATAACTGATTCTATAATCATTTAGGCAAACGGATACTGCTTTTGGGTTTGAAAATCAGAGGAATTATTATTTGACCCTTCTACCAGGTCTTTAATATTTTCAGTAAGATGTACGAACCAAAACACAACACAAAACAGAAAAACAAAGTACAACAAAAAATTATGTACTTTACAACATAAATAAATTCATAAGTAGATAATATAAATGAATTCAAAATCTTGATAATAATAAAATACAGTTGTTCATTAGTAGTTGTTTGGATATTCTGATATTCAAACCTCCAATTAGGTGGTATGGATTGAGTTGTTATGCATGAAATGCCCAATTTTTTAAATATCTTAATGTTTAGAGAGGATTAAAGCATTTTCTATTGATTCACAACAAATTATTAATCATCAACAATAAACAATTGCTAATCCTCTAACTACTAGTTACGACCAGTGTTTATTTTTTTCTTAAGCAGTCATACAGATTTTAAGTTTCATTTCACACAGGGTAATAGAAACTTAGGATTTCTGAGTGATTTGTTTGTTGTTGTTGATTGAACTTTTGGCAAGGGAGTTTTAATTAAAGAACTATTCGCTGTTGGTTTTCAAAATTTTCTTGAGAAAATTTTTCACCTTAGGATCTTACTTCATAGACAGACTCCAACTTCAATCAAAGGCAAAGAAATCAAGGAAGCTGAGAAAGAAGGTCCTCATAAAACAGCCAGAGAACTTGCATCAGAACTCATCACAAGCTGACGATCATTTCCAAACATTTGAACTTGAACACTTGAAGAAAGGCTAAAGTTCAATTCCTGGGTCTAGGAGGAGCTGAACTAACGTTTGGGCAAACTAGCTGGACTGACGTCCAGAGATTTGTGGTCCTCTCAAATTAAAAGATTTGGGCTGTAAAGTTGTACCATATTCCTCCCATATTCTCATGATCTATCTACAACAGCCTACTGCTTTTTAAAAACACGGTTTTCTGACTTTGTTTTAACAAGGGAGTCAAAACCTTTTTAAATATGGGATAGAAAACTTATATCTTTATCAATTTTTTTTTTTACATTCCATTTCTGAAAACAGACATTTCATGCATGATAACTTAATATTTACTCTCACAACATTAAAGTCTTCTCGGTTATAAGAAAATTGTAATATTATTGAAAAATTCACTTCATGAACAGGTTATACCATACTTTGTTTATATGATTTGACCTGCCTTAATAGCAGGATAGAGGAAGGAGGGATAAAACGGGAAAGGGCTATGAATGATAGTTGGAGGGTTTCCACCTACAGGAAATTAGTTAAAATATTGGTTTTTGGAGATTCACCCTCTCAGAAGAAAAAACTGCCCTATTTAAACTTTTCATAAAATCTGATTTACTATCAGTATCTATAAAAAAATTCCCCCATTATTTTGGAAATGCCAAAGTGCACTGGATAATAACTGTAGAAGGTTATAAAAGCAACAACACTCTCAAATGATACACTACATGCTGTTATTATCCAGTGAAAATCAAACAAAATTCCAAAAAGTTTAGAGGTTAGAGGAAACACGTATTTAGTGAGACTAACTGAAAAATAAAAATAACACTTTTTAAAAACCAAACACTTTAATTTTATCTGAGGCACTTAATCGTAATAAAACATGGTAACTAAAAAATATTATAACTTTTACAATGTTTTATCTGCAACCAGAAGTCATTTACAATGACTTGATAACCTATCTTTGATTGAAACACAATTTCCAAATAAGTCTTTTAAAAATCCATTAAATCAGTCCTAAATAATCTGATAATGCTGAAACTTCAATTCCCAATGAATGTTATCTAACATCTTGTGTTGTATCTACAAAGTTTTATGACTGAGTGCCTCAAATATTAACCTGGCAGTGAGAACACAGGATCTATCAGACCCAGAGACATTGACGAAGAGCTCTAGTACCATAACAAAATAATTTCCAAATTTATCATCCTTCAAACTGTTCAAAGACATGCCTTAGTTTGGTATCATCTAAAAAACTTGGCATTCGACTTTTCCTCAAATTTGTCGATGGCTCTATCTGACCCAACATTGCTGATCACGTGACTTTTTTTTTGCAAAATGACCAGTTCATCTATAAAGTTTTTTTAACTTATATGATGTGAGACATTGAAATGTGAAATGAAATGAAAAATAGTTTATTAATCAGGAACTAGGTCCCTTTAGAACAATTACAAAGGCAATTTTGATTTTATAATAACATTTATTGGCCATAAAACAGTGTGGCCATACTTAATTATAACTTATATACAGAGAGAAAAATAGATTAATTAAAAAACTAACTGACTAAGTAAAAAGAAAGCAAAAAGATAATTACAAAATATCTGTACTATTATAATAATGGGTCAGATTGGTGAAGCAAAAGGTAGTGAAATATAAGGGATTAAAACGAGGAAAGGGTTGGTACTTGACGTATGTTAGAGGGAATGGAGTTCCAGAGATATGCAGCTCGGGTAAAAACGATTTATTAAATGCAGCAGTTCAGTGAGGTGGAGGGTAGATGTCAGATAAACGGGATTGGACAGAGAATTTGAATTGCAGGTTTTCTAGGAGGGGCGTTGAGTACTAATTGCTTGGAATAAAAAGGAAGCTAGGAAATAATGGCATTGAAAGTATGGTTAGAGCCACTTCAGCTCAGCGTAATACTGGGTTAACCCGAGAGTCCACCATATACCCCACTAGTCAAAGTGGGGGAAAACAAGGAAGAAAACTAAGAGTTGATGGGTTTTAAGTGGAAGGAGATAACGGATTCTATTGAATTGCTATACGCTAACTATGGTTCGACAGGAAATTTGGGCAATGTATGATTTCCAGGATAAAGTTTGATCAAAAGTGATACCAAGATATTTCTTGCATAGTCTTTAAGAAAGCATCTAGTAATAATAAAGTTGAAGAGGCATCACGTGAATTGTCAGTGATTCAGATGTCCACTACGCATCACAGTGGACAAATAGATAAAAGTAATAGGAAATAAAAAAAACCTAAGATTGGAACATTTTATAATACTACAAACGTGGCAGCAGATGCTGTTGATTTTACTTGAAACAGATTTTACTGCATTCCGTAATACTGGGAGATGGCTGCTAACTGTTTTTTACCAGCTGCTAAATATATCAGGAATCAATGCTTTTATTATCAATAACATCAGCGAAGAGATGAATCAACCTAGATGGATAGGTATTTTTTATTTTTATTTTTAAAAAAATCTATTTATATATAATTTATATTATTCAAATAAATGTTTATGATTTTAGGTAAAATGTTAGTAAACGATAACTTGGTGATATGAATCACCAAGAAGAATCAAGAAAATAAGACACAAAACTGGCCAATTACAAGCCTTTATAAGAGACATATCCAGACCCTTTCCCCAAAATAGGTTGCTGCATTGAGTGTTTAAAATAAATCAAAATATTTTAGAAAGAAATGCTTTTGGTATGTTTCTTGCTTCCTATGGTAGTGAGGAATGAAGGGGAGCTTTGTATTGATGCAGAATATGGAAAAATTAATGTCTTCAGAATCAAAAATTATCACTTTTATTACACTTTTACATAATTATATTAAACAAATTAAGGAACGAATTTGGTTCCATGGTTGTCTGTCAAGCTATTGTCAACTTGGAGTTCCAGGCATAATCAATCAAACAGTAAATCTGATTTTGATGGCACTTTAAAGAATTATTCGGCTTGGTACATAGTTGGTCCCATATCAATTTTATCGGAGTCCATCCACTACTTTCACTTAAACATGCATAAACATATTTTCCTTGACAACCTATATTTCGTAAATGGTTCATTCAATTTTTCACAAATATCGGAAGAAGATTTATGATTAGTGTAAAATGGGTCTAGCATTAATTAATCAGACTCCATCAACTACTTTTGCTTACCTATGCAAAAAAAATTTGGGTTGTATACAATTTAAGTACAACAACAGCTCATCCCAAAGATGTTATAGATGTAAAAACAAATTTCCAGAAAATGCAATTTTCTAACATGAAAATAAGAGGAAATAAAAAAAAAAAAGGAGAAAGGAAAGATCAAAAGTGAGGAAGCTACTCTGACTTACATACGTGACAGACTTCTTTAGGACATACAGATATATTTTGTAAAATCTATATAATAGTTTATTATTTTTTTTTTAATAAAAATAATTTTGCATTTAAATAGTTCTTAAACCCTAACAGACCTATTACACCCCATATTCCTAATCCTGTCACAATTTTTTATATTCCCACTGCCAAGTTAATTAAGAGTATCCATAATCATATGACGTTCCATAGCAAATATAGGTATTGCGACAACCAATAATTTTAAAGATGAACTGTTGTACATAATAGTATAGAACTCACTCTGGTTGTGTTCTTTTTCAGAATTAAAATAGTTTCAGAAATTATATTACATATAGTATTGACATCCTTTCAGCAAAAGTATCAGAATATAGGAAATATGACTTCAAAGTCCCAAAATTAAGGTTTCATAAAGTTAGTAAAACTGATATATATTTTTTGAATGACAAATGGCACTTATTTAAATATCAATTTATTAAGTGGCAAATATAAACTTAACTCCCAAACTCGTCTTAACTTTAAACTAGAACTGGAACTGATAAAACAAAACAAAAGATGGAAATCTATGGTATTTGTTTTTATATTACACTTATATAACCATAGTTCATAAATAATATATATCCCCTCATTAAACAGTAACATATGATGTTTGATGAACTCAAACTAACAATTTAATAAAATCATATGATTATACACTAAACCAAATAAACATACCACTGTAAGTAAACATATTTCATGACATATGATTGATAAGTACTAGTAGTTCCTTTTCTAAGTTGACAATTAGAGTACAAAACAATTATATATTCAAAACATATCTGTTAGAAATGACTGTAGACAAAAAGAATAAGTTGTTCGACAAGGAAAAATAAGGAGGGAAGAAACATTACAA
>NW_027114159.1:516524-532661 GCF_000696795.3 Halyomorpha halys
GTTCACAAAGACAGATAGAAATACCATAGTGTTTCTATAAATTTTTCGAAAAAAATTCTCAGTAAACAACGGATTAGATGACGCTAGCGCGTCACTCAAAAGTCAATAAAGGACGCGTGTGAAACCAAACCGCGGATATAACAGTTCTAACCGCGTAAAGCAGTCAAAACTTATGATAAAATACATACGAGTTCTCAGATCAACTCGAAAATAGATGCCAGGTGGCAGCAAAGTATGTTCAATCATACATACAAAAATGACATAGTGGTCCTATGTCCTGTAACCTGTAACACAGTAACTTTCAATTACCAAAAACAACAATCTCCAAGCAATTCGATTAAACATCGTTCAAGAGAACCCGAAAAAATAAGTCAGGTTATAACCTTCCCCCTGGTGAATCAAAAATTTGGAACAATTAGATAACCTGGGTTACATAAATTACTTTTATTCATTATTAAACCCAAATGGGTAACAATTGCCAGGTAAATAGTGCTTGAATTCTCATCATTAATAACTCCTATTAAAAAACAACAACCTATTTTACGTTTTATAAAAACTTAATAGTTACAACTGTTGTTGATAGCTTTTTTTCGCAATTACTTTTTCCAACTACAGTAGTTGTACCGTACAACGACGATAGCCAAAAATTTGTAGTACAAGTGCCAAGTAGTTTTGGTCTGCTAACTACAAACTACTGAATAAAAAAAAAAAAAAAAACTAATTTAGTTAACTACTACCCAACTGTGAGTTTGGGCACCAGTTCAATGAAGTGAGTGTCATAGACACTATTTAACCATCTAGATAAATTGCCATGAATCCAGAATTGTCAAGGACGTTTAGACCAAAGGTACATGGACTATCTCATACCGTTTCTTATGCACGTTACAGCTAGAACACTCCAAATAAGTTACCAAGAGTGGTGGAAGAGACGAAAACACCCTCATATATAAAAAAAAAATATATAAATGAAACATTATTTATTTAAAAGAATAAGTCAGTTTGGAATGCGTTGAGGTCCATGGGATAAACCGAAACTGAAAATAAAAATTAACTCAATAAATATGTAATAATTGTAAAAAAATAAAATGGCAGAAAGTTGCAGCCTCACGACTTATATGAAAAAGACTGCTAGTAACTGGCCAACGAAAGAAATAGTTCAATAAGCAGCGTCTTACTGTAAAATAAAAGTTCAAAAAAAAAAAAAATTAAAAGTACCATCCACTCTAAATGAATGTTCCTATATCTCTGAAAAAAAGGTTTACAAGGAAATCCTGCTCTCCTCTACAGCTCACCACATTAAAACCAACCCCAACTAACTTAATATCTATATGCACATATTTAAAATATGCTCTGCTAACGAAGCAATGATAGTGGATATCCTTCATGTTAATCATCTTTACAATGAAAATCAAGTAAAAAGAAGAGCTCCAATGAGTGCTAGTAAGAGCTCAAACCTAACAATACCCTCAGAGCTGAAGATCTTTGATATGAAATTTTATTCATGTATCTAATTCTTGTACATAGGAATTCATACACCTGTTCAATAAAATCACTGAGTCAGAAGTTACCCCAAACCCATTAGTCGAAAGCAAAGATTAAGTATACTTTAACAATTGCCCCTTCACATGCGGGCTTAAATAGGTATTGTAAAGGAAACTCTAACATGAAAAAAATTAATATTTACATTAAACGAATTTTAATATTTCACATGACTTTGATTTGATAAAACTAACAAAAGATGATACGACGTACCATTCTGGAGTTAAATGGTTATATCATTCTTTAAATTTTCCTCAAATGTTCTCAGAAGTCAGGAAAAACAACGTATCTATATTTTTATTTTTTAATTCTTATTTAAAATATAGGTAATTTTAATGGCCCCATATTTTTGAATTTTCTTTATTGTCAATCTACTACCATATTTTGTAATTATAAAATCAACAACCCATTTTCAAACCGTCCATGTATAGGAGCGGTAGATTTCGAAATACGGCATATTAAAAGAAAGGGAATTGAATGGCTAAGTGCGTAATCCCAATTTCGATTTTTAATAAAACTTTATATAGAAGTTTTTCAATACTCCGAGGTGGTAAATAGGGGGATCGAGATGATACCAGTTGGTTTGGAGATTTCGACTTGGAAATCAAGACCCGACTGTGGCATTCCCATCGCCTTTGTGCTTTAAAATCCCAAAACTTACCTTTTCTGAGATAGTGCATGAATTAGGCTCGTGTCCAACCTAATTCTAGCGCTAGACTCACCAGTACCTCGGCTGCCATGACATAACTTTTATATCCCTTAGGGTATTTTAATTCTCTTGGGTGATATATCGCCATAGGGAGTGAATAAAGAAATGTATCTAGGAAGTGAAAATTATTTGGAAACCAACAAATAGCAAGCTATTGTCCCTAGTCATTGTGACAGAGGAATAAAGGCAAGTGGAAACCATGGGACGCCATGTAGTAAAGTTTCAAGTGGCAGAGAGTTAAACCCCATTACTCCCTCAATTCTAAATGATTGCAAAAAGTTGAGACATTCCATCCACTTACCAAAGAGGGTTTAATTTTATTTATTGCAAGAAGATATAGGAAGTCGAGGTGATACGAGTGTTGTTGGAGTTAGCAAATCCAAGAGTAGGAGTTCAAAAGAAAGAAGTAAGGTGGATACTTTTTGCTGGATGTTTAATATGTAAATTACTATAAAACTAAGAAAATTTCAATTGATGCAATAAAGAATTGTACTTATTTCGTTTTTATTTAATCATCAATTAAAGACAGTGGTATTTGATTCACTATTCATATTTTATTTTTTCATTGGTTAATAAAAGTAAGTTGATTTTTGATTAGATTAATTTTCATTTTTATTTGCAACGCATTATTTAATGTTTGGTATAGACGTATTAGCAGCTCAAGGTACATTTGAATCACTCAGAGTTGAGGGGCCGTTTCCCTTCAAGTCGGGATGTATGAGTTATCTTCTTTGTCGGGTTTCATTTTATGTATCACGTCGTTGAATATAGAAAAGAACGTACTCGAGGGGGTTTGTGAGAATATGAACTTAGCTGTTTGAGAGCGTTAGAAGTTAAATGGGCTGTACTCTGGAGATAGACACTTCCAGTATGCAGCGAGCCGATCAACCAAGTAAGGAATAAGGCGCGAAAGTCGAAAGCAGTGGTTCCCAACCAGTGAGAGGTATATGTTTTTTTGTGGAATTATTGTTAGAACTATTTAATTAATTATCTTTCCTGATGTATGGATGCTTACTGAAAGGTTTTAACGGCTAAATACACGACAAAAGTGGCTCAAAATACACTTTTTAGCTACCTAATTTTTAATTATTTTCCAATGGAAGCCTACTTTGTCAGGATTCCTATGTTTACCTTTTTTTATCTAACCTAATATATGTTTTATATTTTCTACAATCTTTCTGTTTTCAATAACCTTAATATCTGTTTTTACTTACCTTATATGTTCACCTTCTTTGTTACCTCAGTGTCCCCCCCTAACCATCCAAAGGTACACTTTAAAAAAGAAGAATTCTAGAATATAATTAAAAAATAAAAAAATTACGGTTACTATTCATATTATTTTATGCTGAAACTATTTATTTTAATAGGTTTCAAAATATAAAGTTTTTGCTAATATTAAGAATGCTGTTTATAAGGTAATCCAACAGTTTTAGTTCCCTGTTTTTTCTTTCTGCACACTTTTTCTCTATTATCCTTATTTTATCTTTTACTGTAGTGATCACTTTTCCTGGAGCCTTCCTAAAGTTTACCTTCATCTACCTCTTAGGTAGCATAACACTCCTCTAAGGCCAAGGAGTGGAAGGAGAGGGTGGGCCACGCCTTTGGAGCGCTGATTCGTTCGTTTAATGGCGTAAACCTTCGCTGATCTTAAGCGCCAATTGTTACTGCTTAAATTAGCTTTATTTTGTCTATGCGATAGACACTATTGTTATATTAGTGATAGTAAATTTCGTAATTTTAAAAATTGAATGACTAATCATATTTCACTATCATCATCCCCAAGGGTTGTTGATATAGTTAGGTTTGTTCCAAAATTATTCAGGGTGAAACCTGGGTAATCATGAAAGAGATGGCTTGCTTTCATATTATTATTACCATACTGCCATTTTGGATGTGTATATTTTATGATAGTAAAGGAATGAGTTAGTCTTGTGAGTTCTATTCTTAGTTTAGTCAATATGACCTTCTGCAATATTTACTGCTAGAGGTACCTCAGGGCTTCTTAAGAATTGCTTTACCCTGTTCCGGAGGTGTAAGTGCTTCTCTTGCACCTCGATCAACTAGTTCGTTTCCAGCGATTCCTATTTAACTTGGGGCTTGACCCAATTTTATAAATTAAACTGACTTGTCCAGGTTTTGTAGAATCTATACAATCCACTCTGGATGCATACAATCCAAACCTTTTAACGAGCCTAAAAATTCTGTAATTGTTATATTGTTGTGGGTCAAACACATACAGGGGTGAAGTGCTAATGCTATTGCATTGGGTTGGGTAGTGAATATATTGCATAGTTTGTGGAGTTTAATTTTTGTATGTTGAGTCATTGTTTACGGAGGATGATGCTGATGACTGGTCTGATTTAAATCTGTCTGTGATATTATAAAGGATTCCTTCATGTTTTGAAGAAGACAATCAAAGTGGACTTTATACCAGCTGGCCCGGTATTATTTTTAGAGTATTTGGGGAGACCTGGAATTTTTTGAGGGAGTTGGATGGTCCGAACATTGGTTTATTTTGACATAAATAAGGTTTTCCCACTTTAAAGTAATTTTCTGTAATAATGTTCATTTAATTGCTAAGGTGAACTGATTGAAAGTTGTAGTAAATGCTATTTTCAATAATTTGCTTCATTAACAATGAATATCCATTTCATGAATATCAGTCGTTTGTGCTTAGGTCTCTGTTGTATTAAAACTGGTTTTAAATAATTTGAATTTCAGCTGATTTCTGGAATGAAAGAAAGTATATTCCATGTTAAATTGGTCTCAAAAATATGATTTAATTCTATCCAACTGATGAAGTGGATAGATTATTGATTAATACATGTCCATAACATTTTAAGGTGAAGAATGGCTTATTCATGTCCTGTACTTTACAGCCTACTTGAGGTTTATGAATATTTGGCCAGGACTTACCACAAAAGGTTCCTTGTGCAACTCCGTCTTTGACTTCCACCAAGATGAAAGGGGTTTTAATACGACTATCGTGAATTTATTTCAGTATGGATATTAAGGATCTCAAATCTATTTACTCTTCTAAAAAAAAAACTTTAGGTGGGGATCATGAAGATGATGACAGACCATGGGTAGGGATCAAGGATAATAGTAAATAGTCCAGTAATTTGAGTCTAAGTGGATAGGAAATTATAAAGAACAAACCCAGGTTCGATGAATATCTCACAACGTGTGTGAAAATATGAAATCCTCTAAACTAGCTCTAATAAATTTTAGTGAAACCAATGTCACCTGTTTTCATAGTTTAAAAAACAAAACATCTATTTAAAAAATAATGCAAGAGGCATGGATATGGGTATTAATTCAAGACATAAACATTTGCACCCGTAATGTTGAGAATAAGAGATAAAAATATCCTGGTAAAATCTGCAGAAATGATGAATAAGTTTAATATAAATACCAGAGTGTTGATCTTTTAATAGAAGAAAGGAATACGAATGAAAAAGAAATAGCCATTAGATAAATTAAAATCATATTAATTAATGACTCATATTCCCAGGGAACTAAAGGATACAAGGAATTTGGAGTTTCTTAAATTATATATTTTGAAAAAATGAAGATTCTTTAAGGGGAAAGAATCTATGCTGATTCTGATTCTCAAAAATTGGATGGAGTGTGGATTATAACATCTATGAACTCTCACTTCTTAAACTTTTAAACATGATATAAAATACAGAACTAAAATAAAATTGTTAAATATATATTTCTTATCATAATGATATTTATTATTGATTTCATTTACAAAGAGTTAGGTTAGGAATCATAAAACTATAAACCTACTGTAACTATGTTTTTTAAAAAATTTCCATTTAGTATATTTTAATATACATGATTAAATTCAATCTTTCAAAACAAAAATATGGTGTCATTTTGTTATACTTTACAAAATCAAATTTTATTTTTAGTTGGGATAATACTAATAAATTTAATAAGTACATAGTAAGTAGAGTATTACTAATAAATTAAAATAAATGAGCAAGAGCAGAGTCATAAATGCTCAGCTTTCTGAAGATACGATAAATTTACTGACTCTAACTAACAATAAAATGGATGTTTGTATGTACAAAAAAACTAAAGTTTTCTGTTTTTAATGAGTTTATCTTTTTTTTTATTTAAATACAAATATATACAAGAGTTGATATACAAGTTCTTAAATTTAAATTATAATTATATTAAAGTATAATTGAATTGAATTGTTAGGGATTGAGTAATGAATATGAAAACTTTATGACGGACCAACCAGCTTGAACAGCGAGTAAACTGAACACAATCTTCATTATTCTATGAGCCATCTGAAATCTGAAACAATAATAATAATAATAATGAAACAAGAGCTAATTATAATGTTGAAAATAAGACTACGAAAAATATTAAAGACTCAACTTTCTGGAAAACAGAAAATCAAGGCCATCAATACTGGGGTCATACCAGCACTAAGCTACAGCTTTGGTATATTACAGTGGTCAAATACCAGCCTTCAAGAAATAGATCATCTTGTAAGAACGACACTCACGCAAGAGTGGGTCCACCATCCCATATCATCCAAATCCAGACTCTATTTATCCAGGAAAGACAATATTTCCATTCAAAAACCACTAGTGTTTATCAGGCAATCGTTAAAATGGATTATGGTCTGACTGCGCTGAACCTGAGCAAAGCGGATGAACCAAATATTGATTCAGAAAAAGAAACGACTGGCGGAATGGAAAAGCAAGTCTCTGCTTGGAGAATCGGGAGATTCTTCAGCCAACTGAACAAAGCTTCCATAGACAAAGAAAAATCAGTTGAATGGCTAACAGCTGAAAGGCTATTCTCCGAGACAGAGGGATTCGTGGTTGCAATTCAAAATCAGGTTATTGCCACCAGATCATATAGGAAGCATGTGCTAAAAGACGCAACAGCACCGGATAAGTGTCGATTCTGCTCGGTAGCACTGGAATCAATCCAACATATCACGGGTGGATGTGGAGTGTTGGCTGGTACTGAATATTTACAGAGGCACAACTATGTGGCCAAAATTTTGCATCAGGCACTGGTGATAAAGTACAACTTAATTGAAGTTAAGAGTCCATACTACAAGTATCACCCAAATAGACTCCTCCAAAAAGGTCCTCTCAAGCTCTATTGGGATGAATCGATAATTACGGACCATACAGCACACCATAATAAACCAGATATCCTCCTTATTGATCTAAGAAAAAAGAAAGCGGAACTTATTGATGTCGGAATCCCAAACGATAATAATATAAGCTCTACTGTGGGAGAAAAACTAAGGAAATATCAGGAATTGACGATTGAATTGAAGGAACTGTATCACTTGGAGGGAGTTACCACAACACCAATCATAATATCCACCATTGGCCTCGTACCAAAATCGACAGTGGCAGGCGTGAATGGTTTGGGAGGGCCTGTTGATGTACTAAGAGAGGTTCAACAGTCGGTTCTCTTAGTCACAGCACGTATAGTGTGAAAGGTTTTAAATATTTGAAAAGAGAAAATAAATAAATAAACAAAATATGAAGGTGGTTGGACTTCTAGGTCCCCCATCTCAGATATACAACCCGCAATAGCGAGAAAAACCGGATGATAAAAATAATATTGAGACATATAAATTTCAAAGATTGCTAAGGATAAATTATAGATGGACTTACCTCCTCCATCTAATAGTAGCCTTTGGAATTGTGTCCATTTCATCTTTTAAAAGGTAAACCCTCAAACCTCTGATGTAGGTGTAGAAAAACTTATTCCAGTCAAGAGATTGTATATCGAAATTGAAAGTCTGTTTGTCTTTATCGGGCAAAGATTTCCACAGAGCTTTGACATTTTCATTCGTAAATGTCCAACTCCTTATACTAAAATATGATATAACATCTGAGAACTTATCCACCTTTTTGTAGAGGTTGTACAGGCTAAAACAATGAAAGTAGATTTACGATAAGCTTAATACTTGATTCTTAAAATAATATAAAACAAATATGTTATGGTACACATATAATACATAAACACATCTTATAGCTGCTTAGCTGAAAGTTTTTTAACTCTACTGGATTACTTAAGCCACCACGGTATTTTGATAAAAGACTTCTTCACTGTATGAAGTCCACTACTGATATTTTGTTTTACTGCTTCAACTTGTTATTCGTCACAATAATTTCGAGTGAAGAGCATGAGTCCTCTTCTGCATCTAGAGAAAGAAGCCTTCTCTTTAAAAGGCTTATGTTAAAACTATGTTAATACCACAGCTTAATATCAATCTGAATTTAAAAACCTCTTAAAAGCAGTAAAACAAGAAAAATACTAAATTTATTAAACCATTGTCTAGACCTGATTATAATATTCATATTTTAATAAAAAAAAATTTTTATTTCGGGAATTTGGAATGTATCCCCTTTAATTTCATATAAACTACCATTCTGTGAGCATGGTATCGGTATTTACAATTTACAGAACATATCCCATAGGACTAAGGAGCTTAGACTGTAACAAAAATGTAAATGAATCTCATTATAAAAATAATAAAAAAATTGTGTGATGATTCAAAGTATTTTTCTTTTCAGTTTTATTATATTTTCATGCAACTATTACACATTTGGATGTAACACATAAATTGAGGTAGTAGTTTAAAAAGAGCGTCCGTAGTCAAAAGTCTTCTTTCCAGTGATTGCATTTTTAGCATCTTCATAATAATAATAGTATCCATTTTGTTACTTAGTGAAGTTCCGAAATTGTATCATAATTTTTAAAGCTAGTAGTTAAATAAATGAAAGCTAATTTCATAGATTGATGTATCTCTTACAAAACTTTATCAGGTGATTTCTAAGAACATGGATTTCAGTTAGATGCCCTTTTTCTAGTTACCGCCTCAATTATAATATCATATTACATTTTGTGATATCCAAATTTTATTGAACTCAAAATAGTTGTTCTGATGTAAAAATGTTTGCATGAGTAAAAAAAAAAATTGTTTCACAAACTAACCTGGGCATATCAGACTTGGTGAGCTTTCCGTAGCCATCCAATATAAGAGCTGGCAGGTAATGGAGGAACAGTGTACATATAAAATGAATAATCCAGAATCTATGAATAGTCATGAAATAGCACCACACTGCTCTTATTGGGGGCACAGGATCGCCATGCAATTCAATATAATTTTTGAATTCCACCCATTTCAAAGGATTATCAGTTGCTGAGACATAGTTGTAAATTGGGACTTCTGAACCTTCTGGAGGTGGTCTGTAACAGATTTATTTTTTTTTTAAATTAGGGTCATTTTGGGTTAAGAAAATTTTTTTTTTCAGTAAATCAAAATTTATTCATAAAATAAATAATTTTTAAAAAAATAAATACAACTTTTTCAACATCAATTTATAATTTAAAATTTACTTTTTAAATTTTTAAAACTAAGAAAAATTTGTATCTGTCTTATCTATTTATTTATTTTTGAAGATTTAGTAAAATTAAATGTAATTTTCTTTTCTTTCCTTTTCCTTTCAATACCCTAAAACACTTTTACTAAACATTATTCTGAACAATTATCACTACCACATATATTGAATCAAATAGGCAGAAATTCAAGCACTTTTGTTTTGAAAAAGTTCGAGTCTTTACTTATACTTATAGGAACTATTTAAAAAAAAAAAAAAAAGTTTATACAAGGACTTTTATTACAAGGTTCTTATGAGAACTTTTATTGTGATAGGCCTCTTGTTTAATACTACCTCCAAAGAATTTTAATTATAAAAGTATTATTCATGCTTATGGTTTTTGCTCTGATTTGGCTAAAACTAATCAAAAGTATTTTAGTGCTCGCATATTGCATTTATTTTCAATTTTCAGGTTTATATTTTGTATGATATCAGGTTTTGATCAAGTGAAATCTATTAACCCTTTGCACTTGAAGTTTTTTTTCATTCATATTACCAGTGTAATAATACGGGAGCCGAGACCGCCATTTGTCACCAAATGCAAAATATCTTATATTTAAATTTTTACGGTCAACTATATATACATATACAAAATATCTTATACATAATAGTTTTTACGATTTGTCTTTCTCCTTTTATGTTATGGACTGAAAATTATCTGCATTGCCCTGCATTATTGGAGTCCTCGAGTTTGAAGACAAATTTTAAATGGCTCTGCTTTGGAGCCCTCGAGTGCAAAGGGTTAAAATATTTTCAAAGATATAGCAATATAAAAATACTGTAGGAATTGAATTAATCATTTACTTGAATAATGTGCCAACCTGCTATCCATTACTTTTTCCTGGATGCATTATAGGAGAAATTTAATTATTTGCTTATGGATAAAAAAATTTCTTAAACAAAAAATGGGCAAGCTACAGCTGGAGAGGTGTAGATCCCTTATTGACCTCTTCACTTAAACTATAAAATAAGAATCTATACACTTTTATTTTATTCTTTGTTTTGGAGAACATGTATCAGTGCGGTAGCATTATAAAAACTTATTTCCTTATTAATATGTGATTGCCAACCATACTTGCCAACTTTACTGCTATCACAACATACTTGTATGCGTAGCTCAGGTGCTTTAAACATCAATTAGGTGTGAAATTGTTTAATTGTTTTCTTTAAAGTAAAATTATAAAAACTATAATGTATTATTGCAGTCTGTTTCATATTTTTGTAGTTTCCTGGTTTGATAGTTCCACAATTTGATACTTTACTAAAATATTCCGAAAAATTTGTAAAAATATGTCTGTCAGGAAACATTTTGATGGCACAACTTGCAGCAGATCCCTCTCTTCTAATCACTCCTTTTCTTGTACAAGGGATTAGATAACTGACCCATTTGATAATGGAGACATCAATGACTGTATTATTCTCCTGCACGTTGAATAAACTTTTTATCTCTTCTTCTCAAGGTATTTTCTAATTAGTACTTAATGGTAAGTATTTAGCCTTTATTTTTTATATTTATAAAAGTACTATTATTCCTGTTTTTTCTTTTCATTAATTTCTATAATTATAATCGTAAACACCAAAAATATTAGTGAATTTTTTTCCGTAAATTATATTATTCAGTTATATGGGATGGATTAATTGATAATAATGGCAATAATATTGCAATATAATTATAATAAAACTACAAAGAGAGGTAAAAATATGAGGACTGATAAATAAGAGATTAATAAAGAAAATCCATCATTAATTGTTACCTCAATGAATGAATAAGATGAACCACGTACATAGCTCAAACTTACCATGAATAACAAAGTGGTTATTAAAGACTTAAAACATAAGAAATTGAATAATGAATGCGCAAAGTCAATATATGTGCAGCAGGCTGATTAAGGTATCAAAATATCCAAGGGCTGTGAATTCATAAAAAAAAAAGTGCCTCGACTTGTAAAATACATGTTATGAACTAAAGAGTTCATAATTTGGTAGTTGTAATTGAAATAATTAAGTTTTAAATGATTTATAATACTTACCCTCTCTGTATTGCTTTTGATGCTGCAGCTATGATTGCGGATACTACCATATCCACAGGAACTATATTAGCATTAGCGTTTACATCCCCATAAATAGAATGAATAACTCCACAGCCCGCACCGACTACAAGACCAGTGGGGCCATAAATATTGTCAGTCCAACCAATCAGAGGTTCATAGGCGGTACCAACAACTAGAAAAGAAAGTTTTAATAAATCAAACTATTTTATTTAAACTTAATAAACATATAACATTAAAATGTATCTAAAATTCAATCAAGCCAAGAGCATACATACCATTTGAATGGCAAAGAAAAATCTTACCCTGCATATTATATTTTTTAACTTTGTGTTCTTATTAAAAAAAACAATATTTTATTGAAACTAAATATAATTGTTGATTATAAAAACCTTGCAACAAATTATATTTAGAGATGGAATATAAAAATAAAATAATAGTTTAGGTTTGACAATAAACAATGATGTATACGTAGATGAGGGCTACATTATTCAGGCTATATCATAAAAAAAGAAAAAAAAAAAGAAATTTAATCGACTGTTGGTCAAACATAATTATCGAATTTGCATAAATAATTATTGTTCAAATACGTTTTTAAAATATATTTCCATTTTTAATAACTTAAATAGGTATGCATATTGGTGTAAGGTATGAAATCTTACATGAGAAATCTGAATTTTATCAGATTTTAATTAATCCTGGATAAACCAAAACATGCCTAAAATGATTTAATTAAATTGGTGTTAGGACTTATTCTCTTAATGAACAAGAAGAAACTTATAACGATAATTTCTGACTATCTAAGGTTCGACAGATAAAAATAAAATTTAATCATGATTCTACTACTTTTGAAAGGACAAAACTGGTTAATGACAGAATGTTCTAAGGAGTTGAAGGGTATTAACACAACAAACTGGAAATATTTTGAAGTGATAAACCCAGTCATAAAATTACTACATACATACAATCTAGATACTTCAGTATTTGTAAAACAGACATAGTTGTAACATATAAGAGAAGATAATTTGTCTGTAATAGTGGGGAAAGCCGGGAAAGAAGGGGTCATTTTACTGTCACATGCCCATCGACTATCATTAAACAACCTATTTAGTGGCTACTATGTTTTCTCAATAAAGAAGTATTAATAACCAAGAAAAAGAAATAGTTTGTTATTATCTGACCTTAATTCCTTATTTTACATTGAGTAAATTTAAACCTAACTAGTCCTGAATATTTAATAATTTGGTAGCTTGTCAATTCACAGTTGTGAAATTATCAAAATTGGACTATTAATTTTCTTATATTATTTCTTCTTCAATTTTATATATAGTATTAATGATTTATTTGTTCTATTTTACTTAATTATTTTAATGGAACTTATAATATTGATTATACATTTATTAATTTTCTTAATTAAGTATTTAAGTTATATAATTTCTCCATATCTAATATACTGTCTCCACTTCCATTTTTTATCTTCATATGTGCCACGACTTAAGTAAAGCAGTGATGTATCAACAATTAAACAGGTTTTCCTTTGTATATAAAGGAAATTACAATTCAGTGAATAGGGTCAATCAATTCAGAGCAGTGATATAGAATCCAATCGACTTAATATGATTTATAGTCTTTACCTATAAGTAAAATAACTCTAATATCATCTTACCAATGGCTGGCCTGAATATAGCAACCGGGAGACCTGCACTGTAATCGTTGACAACATGTTCAGCAACTGCTTTTGTGAAAGCATATGTGTTAGGCCATGGGCCTAATATCCTGAAAAATAAAAGGAAACAGTCTAATAAGTATCATTATCTATAATTAAAATATTTAAATTTTAGCTGTAAAATATTTATATTTTTCTAAATGTTTATAGTAGTTATATGAAATAACTGATTTTTTCTAGAAGATTTGGATGGAAATGGAACAATCTCAGAAGAGAATTAGAAACAGTACTGTATATCAAAAGTATTCGATAATAACATGCAATTAATTTGTATTTAATTATTCTTCACACAAAAACTAAAATAATTTAATTTTTACAGTAAAAAATTAATAGTAAAATTGTTTTAGAAATGAAATTTCATTATTGCTATCTTATTATTAATTCCAACATTCATTCTGGTCTTAATTTACTATTTAGTTATTTTTCTATTTACTTAGGAAGTAGTTTTTTAAGTATTTCTGAATCTAAATTGTCAACCATCTGTTCCAATTTGTTGTAGTCATAAGGCTGTTCATATAATTTCTCGTCAATCACTTTCAAATGACAATTACTGTAAGCAGTTGAAATGTGGATAAAAGCCTGAAAAATAATGAGAAAACAAATTGAATATATTATTTTTTCTGTAATGGTAAATCTAGTTTATCTTATTTAAATGTAATATTTTAAAAGTTAATAATTACAAGAATATAGAAAAATGAAAATAGGTATTGGAATATAAAAATGTTACTGAGAAATTTGATTCCCCAGAATAATTAATAACAATAATAATTTTTTGTCCTAGAATAGTTCAGATCAATGAAACCATGTAGAAAAGAGACAAGATAGAGTATAAGTCCAGATATGCAGAGAAGGTTTACAACAATTCAAAGAATGGCACTGCTATGAATAACCAAAGTATATACGGCTATTGTTATGGTACCGACATTAGTAGGAGTAGTAAATCTTATTTTCCTGCTGCAAGAGAATAAGATGGATGAAATATGAATAGAAGAGAGAAGACTTAGCAAGTCTTCTAGGGAATTCCAAGTGAGATATTCAGAAGACCTAAGAGTCAGTAGAAAATAATATAGGACATCATGGAAGAATCAAGGATGCATAAATACTCGAAAGTGATTACTTTGAGGAAATACTTTCCCTCTATACATTCATACAGGGTAGATAAATGGGTCTTCAAGGACCAATGGATATATCAATTCCTCAGTCTCTAGGTGTTCATTCCAAGCTTTATGATTTAAGGAAGAATAGAAATCTTATAGTTTTACAGATCTTTATAGTTAATGCTCTGTTCATATGGGCTGTAGCTTGATATTATAAATTCAAATATCTTATATAAGGGCAACAAAATTAGTTGTGAAAAGGAGCATAAACAGATGTATTGACGAAGAATTTGACAATTTTGTAACTTCTCTAACGCTGTCAGACTCAGAACCATTAGCAAATGACTATTTATTTTTTGATCAGACAACAGAGACATCTATGATATATTTCCTCTTCCAG
The DNA here is from genome assembly GCF_000696795.3 of Halyomorpha halys. Lineage (NCBI taxonomy): Eukaryota > Metazoa > Arthropoda > Insecta > Hemiptera > Pentatomidae > Halyomorpha > Halyomorpha halys. Next base: position 531,483 of record NW_027114159.1, read on the forward strand.
ATGTTGAGAGTTAAGTGAAAGGTATTTTTTTTTATATCAAAGGAGAGACAGACCTAGATAGTCTATCTAGGAGGCTAGAGGTAAGGAAGTTGAGGAATTTTCCTCTACTACAGCCGTTCTACTAGTGCACTTCTTAGTACTATTTTTTTTCTTGGTAAAAGTGACAAAATATCAGATTCATACAATCCTACGCATCTCCAGTTTATACTACCAGAAAATAGGCATTTTTTTGCCAATACACGATAAAGTATAGTCTAGTCAAAAGGCCACTCGGGTCAGAAAGGGGGCTCGATGGAAAGTTTTAGAGTAGTTCCGAGGGAATTATACATAGTTTTATTCTTTCTTTCTTTAATTTTGCTCAATTTTAATACTGTTATATCTAATGTGACAGCATTGAAAGGAGGATATGTCTTTCATAGCCAAGTAGGAAGTTGATGATTTTGAAAAGCCCAGACTTTCCTCAATAAGACAGATGCTATATTGATTTATATCATTTGCTTTCCTAATTTTGTTTGTTAAATAATGTTATATACAAACATTCTGTTTCATTTTTAACTAAAAAAAAAATTCACCTGATTCCTCTTTTATTTTAATTTTAAAATTTTTATTTCCACAGCCAATGATAAATAGAAAAGGCCTCTTAGAAGGTAGGATGTATATTTTACTGAGTAACTAACAGACAAAGTATTACAAATTTGAACCTAATGAAAAACAACTAGAGACAAGAGACAATTGATGAGTTAGTGAAATCTGGATGAGCATATGCTACTAAATAATCTCCCGGATAAAATAATAAAAATTTAAAGAATTTAATCTTATTTAATTGAGTATATGTTGTCACTAAAAAATTGTATGGTTTTCAATGGGGATAAAAAAAATTGATTTTTGAATTTTTTTATACTTTCAAATACATTTCAGGTGACAAAGTTGTAATCTATAATTACTACTCAAAAAATTATAAATAAGCGGATTTTCAAAATTCCTCTAAAACTTTCCAGACTGTAAATTTGACCATATAATTGAACTACCAGCTAGATTCTAGTTTATGCTTTGTATTATACCCATACATGGTGCCTTCACAAGTTTCAAGACTGGTCTCAGAATGAAAAAACATACTAAAAAGTGCTGGAAGATTGTTGATTGACCGTGTGTATAGATGAATGGAATATGGTCCGGGTG